>NC_139042.1:187945435-188117935 GCF_965140915.1 Aythya marila
GAGGTAGTTGTGCATGTTAGATTCTAGGAAAGTGCAATGTGAGCAATATTTGTGTGTTAAACAGAGTTTGGAGAAAATGCTGTTTATTTAATCAAGATACTTTGCTTGACTTTTTATCATCCCCTGTTGCAGCTTTTCTGTGTGGATGTTTTCATATGCATCGTGTAAAAATCATAAGTGTTTAGCTGTTTAACGTTTCTTTTTCTTCCCTTTATTTGCCAAAAGATTCATATCAGTAGATCAATAATACAAGTTCTATTGACAAGTACAGAGAGTATTCACATGTTTTTATGTTCAAATTTTGTAGATGTATTGTCTTTGAAACAAATTATTCATTCTGTGTGAAGATAATATTAAACACGCAACAAGTGATACAAAAACTTCAGTAGGGTTTTAAAGCTTTCTGTTTTGTTTTCAGAAGGAAATTTATTCTAAAATGTACATTAAGTTTTATTATCAGCCTTAATCTGGAATTGTTCTTGAGAAAACTAATGATCATGAAAAAAATTGATGTCCTTAAGGATCAGTTAGCATTAAAGTACCTTAACATATCTGTTAAATACATCTGCTTGATGCTGTATTTCTGATTGTAATATACTGTTGAGAGATAACTGTGCTGAAAGTGATGTAATTGAAAGAAAAATGTGGTGATACATTACACTGCTGTTGGTACAGTATGCATTCATACATATATATATATATATATATACCTGATGTTAAATTTCCTTAAACAAATATGTTTTATGCTTTGCTGGAAAAAATACAATATCAGTTTTTCCATATTTTAGATTAAATAAGATTATGAATCAGGTGGCCATTCAGCGGAAGAAGCAGTTTGTTGAACGAGTGCACAGTTACTGGTTGCTTAAAAGGCTGTCTAGGAATGGTGTTCCTCTGTTGAGAAGGCTGCAGTCCAGTTTACAGTCACAAAGAAACACACAACAGGTAGGTGACATAATTTTTTACTTAGAAAAAGAAATCAGAAAGTCTTATTTTAAAGAGTAAAAGAATTAATCAGGAAACATAGCACCAAGTAAAAACTTTCTCTTTTTCAGCATTGAGTAAAAGCTTTACCTTACTTTTAATGTACAGTTTCAAATTCAAGTCACGTTTAACTCTTTTTATTTAACTCTTTTTACTTGTGAAATCTGAAAAAATATTCGCACAGGGTAATCTTTTATTTGCCTAAATGTTTCACAAAATATTCAACAAAACTATCTAGTATTATTGATTTAGATTTGTGTTTTTTTAGAAATCATTCATCAATGTGCCATGAGTTAGTCCATCCATTAACAGATGGAAAACAGATTTCTTCTTTGACATGCATAACTAAAAAAAAAAACAACAAAATAAACAAAAAACATGAACTTTTACAGAGTAAAAGGTTAAACATCATATGAGTTCTGTGTTCAAGTTAGAACCTTATTGTCCACATTGTTTGGTAATAATAAAAGAAAGAACAAGATGTGGATGAAGTTCAAAGGCCTGATGATGCAACTTTTAGTTTTACTTTTGACACAATTCAGTGGAGTTATAGGCAGGCATAAATTCATGCTTATATTTTATTCTAGTTAAATTCAACCTATCTTTAAACAACTTTGATTTATTTAAGCTGTATGCATTTACCAGTTAAAATTTGTAAAAAAAAAAAAAAAAAAAAAAACAGAAAAACATTCAATGCAGATTTGTATCACAATCATAAAGCAGTTCTATTCTGCTTCTCATTTTTGTAATATGAACAACTTTAGCAACATTAGAAGTTTAGGCAGGTCTTCTGTTGTCTGGTTTCAAGGCACTGAGTAACTTTGAAAGTAACTAAAACTTTTTTTTTTGTATTCCATACCTGGATCCATGTAATAGTCCTTGAAGCGCTGTGAAACATGGTGTGAAAATTCTTCCTGCATTCCAGTTACCTTTTAAAATGAACTGATAATATCAGTTCTGAGTTCTCTCCATTCTTCAGATGTTTGATTTCCAGTGGAATTGTTACTGTAAAGTAACCTCGAGATCTTCAGAATGTGTTCTATAACTTTAAAAACTTTGTATATTACTATCATTTATTTGAATTAAATTGAAAATTTTCCCCCTTTGTAGCTTAGCTATTAATTTCATTTGTATTACGCTGCTATTTGTTGATCAATCGTGAATTGGTATAATCACAAAAATAATACTCGGCATTCCTTCCTACCTTACTGATCTGTCCTTTTTGTGTGCATTTATTTTATTATTTTTATGTTTTTGTACATAAAACTACTAATCATCAGTTAAGAGAATATCTGAGTTTGGAAGGGACTTCTGGAGGCCACACCCTTCTCAAGCAGGGCCACCCAGAGTAGGCTGCCCAGGACCACATCCGTGTGGCTTCCAGAGATTTCCAAGGAGGGAGATCCACAGCCTCCCTGGGCAGCATGTGCCAGCGCTCCATCACCCACACAACACAGAAGTGCCTCCTGATGTTCAGATGGAGCCTGCTGTGTGCTCATTGCCACTTGTCCTGGCACCACTGAAAAGAGCTTGGCTCCACTCTCTTTGCACCATCCCTTCAGATATGTGTATATATTGATAAGTTCCCCCCAGCATTCTTTTCTCCAGGCTGAAAAGTCCCAGCTCGCTCAGCCTTTCCTCACAGGAGAGATGCCCTTATTCCTTTCATGTGGAATTAAACAAGTGGCCAATTTACGTTCAAAGTTATCTTTTGTATGTTTCGATATTGTTCCCTTTTTATACTATTTATTCTTTTGATTAATCCTTTAATTCTGTAATAGAAGCTTTTATTCTACAAAGTAGTGTCTGACAGTTAACCTGATAATAGCTCAAATTAATTATTCAGATAGTGGGCATCAAAGCAACATCAACAAAATATTAAGTGAACTTGAGTCCTTAAAATAAATAAAAACAAGCAAAAAAGTCCAAGACTCGTGTGGAAGCACAGACTTAAACTATAGTTATGGTGTATGAAAAACATTTATTTACTAGTTGGTAATTGAGAAGTGCTTCTGCTATTGAGATGGTGTGTTCTGTTCCATCAGAACTGCAACATCTGTAAAGATTTAAATAATGACTACCACAACAAAAGGATTATGATCAAACATTAAATATTACAAATGTAGACCTTGGATTGGAGCTGATTAAAATGCCTTTACATGTTTGCACTCCTGTATAAACACTACTTCATTTCTTTTTCAAATTACAGAATTAGAAAAATGCTATTTTAAACTAAGTAAATAATGAAAATATTTTCTAAATAATTGGAAACTGTTGCTTTTGTAAAAATTGGAGAACTTGCTAAGCTTTATTCTTAAAAATTACAATTGAATTGGACTTCATCTTTTGAAAATAAAATGCAACTTTCAAGCAAAGTTGAGTTTTAAATTGACCTGTTTGATGATAAACATGTAGGTAGTGCTGCTCAGTGAGTAGCAAGTGCCCTGTGTGTGACACTGTCTTCTCTGTAACATCATCTAGAGGTATTTATAATACCTTTTAGAGTAGTCATAACTACAAAGAATTAGATGTATTAGTCATCTTCATTACTCAAGTGTAGGCCAAACCATAATGAAGCCTTTAATTAACAGCCATAGCTGTATATAAAAAAAAATATATATATATATATATATATATATATATATATATTAAAAACAGCTATGGCTGTTTATTAAACTCCTCAGAAATTTGAGATGCAAATTACTTTTGCCAGTCAAGTGGGGCAAGTGAGCGTGATTTTGTTAATTTCGGTCTGGATGAGAAAAATGTTTTTACCTGATTTTAGGTTCGAGGTCAAAATGTCAAAAACTCTGGTTTTCAGTCAGTCACAGGAACATAAGTGCCAGTGTAATACAGATTCAGAAGAGGTGGTTCTGTTTTTTTGTTGTTGTTTGGTTTTAATTTAAATTGAACAGAAATGTGAAGATCAGGATTCTGAATTAAAACCCGAAACTGATTTCAAGATGTCAAGTGTTTGTGATCCCTACTCAATGTTTGTTTCGTAGAACAGATTTGGCAGAAGTGTTCCCATGATTTAAAAATTACTTCTTAATGACTGTGTTAGAGGTTAGTTATGTTGGGCTTTTGAAGGTGATATCTATCAACAAATGGTTCTAAACAAAAAAGATTTTATGTAGCACTTCACCAGCTGAAAGAGCAAGGAACCCTCTGAAAGAATGGTTTGTGCTGTCACTTCTTTCTCCACCTACATAATCAGGAAAGATATTGGAAATAATAAACTTAGAGCCCCATTATTTTCATGCAGTTAGAAACTTTTTGAATAAAAATAAAACATGAAATTAAAGTGGAATAGCTGTTGCTGCTATAGAGAGGTTGTTTGAAAACTGCTATTTGGAAAAAGAATGGAAAAGTTGAAAGTGCTGCTGGTTAAGGTTATACGTGCAGTGAAGATTTCAGTAAGAACACTAATTGCAGTCGCAAAATGGTTTTGGCTGGCATATGAATAGCAGCAGGCAATCTTAATAAAGCTAACTCTATCAATCAAGATCCAGTGTTATAGCAGTAATTCTATTCCTGTTTGGCTCTTGTTAAATTGCAGTCCCTGTAAGGAGTGAGGCTGTCCCCATATATTCACATGCAGGATAAGGAGTGATTTGCTGGTACAGTGACAGTGTGCCCACTTGGTACGATGTGCTTTATTATGGTCAGAGATGGAGCTGAAGATGAGTTCTCAATTGGTGTATGTTCTGTGTGTAGACTTAGAAGTGTTTTCACGCAATATTAATAAATATCAGTTTTAGCTTTCCTGGATAATGCATCTTTTGGTGTTTGGTAAGAACTATGTTCACTGTAAAGCATCAGTTTTGTTCTAAATTTGTCTTACGTTGTCAGCAAGAAGTTTTTTTCTGGCTTTGTTATGGAAATAAAGGTTTGGAGGGAAGAACTCTTTATCAGGAAGTTAATAGAAAATGTGCTTGTCAGCAGGGTTTTGAGAAATTAAAATTTTGAAAGGGTCTTGTTTTATCCAAGTTTTCAGTAGACAGATACAGGAAGCCAGTGCATCAACAGTTCTTTTCAACTTGCCTGTATCTTTTAATTTAATTAAGGTATATGTTATCTAATAAAGTATAAAAAGAGTTGGTATCAGCTAGTATAACTGCCAACATCACTTTGCACATAAGTGATGCAAAACTGTAAATTTGCCATTAATCCCTAGTCCCAAGTGACTTTCAAGGAGGGAACATAGTGTATGTATGCCCAAGAAAAAAGCAGACAAGGTGCTGTAGATGCTTTGGGTCACATTGGCACATTTAAACCTACCTGGTTATCTTAGAGAATGAAATATTATATTTATCTCATAGACATATCTGTAGCAGGTGAAACAAGCGGTTTAGTTTTTTAAAAATCTTATAAATACATATTTTTAAGTGCAGCTGCACCTTTAGATTTAGCCAAATGAACTACACCAGACCTGTTCCAACAAAGTTACTTTTCTTCTTGCTCTATTTAGGTTTCCTGACACACCTTAAAACTACTATGGTTTTGTTGTCTTAGCTTTCAGCAGAATCAGTTCCCCAATCTGAACTATGCAATTACATTAGGCAAAAGAACAGACTATTGAATGAGTGCAAGCAAAAGGGTAGGACTGCCACTTTTGACAAGGGCCAGAGCTGAATTTTGACTCTCAAAAACAGTAATACCATGGGGAAAAAAAGTATAAATATGTCAGTCAACAGGTTGTTTCTCCACATGTGGGATCTGGACTTGGAGATGGAGGGGTGTACAAGAACAGCAATTAGTGTCAGTGCAGATTTTCTATTTCAGTGAGTCTCTGGAAATTCTATGGAATTAAAAATGCGCGTACTAATATTTGTACTGCTATCAAAGTTTACTCAGAAATATTCTGACCTTCAGTTACTAGGTGTCTAACTCGAGACATAGCTTCTTTAAAGAAATGAAAACCAAAATAACTGTCAGTGGTAAAAGACCTTAGGAAAGGGAAGTAGAAAGTTCTAGTTACAGTTTTCAGTCTTTTTTGTGTTATTTTGAAAAGGGGAACAAATTGCTGTTACCAGATTGCTGTACCAGGATACAGAGCTAGTTAACAACTACGGATTTTTCTTATTAAGAAGTTTTATTTGAATAAAACTATCTTCATAGTTTCCATGGGTTTCTTTCTCACAGATCTATTAGATATTTTTAAACAGCCTTTTTTTTTTTTTTTTTTTTTTTTTTTTTTCAATTTTAGTGCCTTTTGGCTGAAAAATTGCACAAGCTTTATTTAAAGGACTTATAATTACCTTCTATTAGGGATGTTTTCTCTATGAGTGTCACAGTTTGTAATGTGTGGTTACTGTTCACCTGCTTAGCCTGTTTTCCTTAATCCTCTTTTACTTTCTTATAACTTACGGAATTTATTTATGATTTGCTTATTTGTTTTAGTTTAAAAAAAAAAAAAAAAAAAACTTACCAAATGTATATTGCATTATGCTAGTTCCAGGCCAGCATACAAAACTGTGGGTCTTTTCATGAGATTCTTTATTAAAGTATTCTCATAAAATGTAATAATCCTCCAAAGCATGTTTCTTCTGTGCACTTGGTACTAGTAGCAGGACTTTTACTCTTTACCACAGTTCTGAGTTTATAAATCTCTTTTGAATACTGTAGGTAGTATTATTTCAATATCTTTATTTTTCTTATGAAAAATAGTAAAAACAAAGAGGAAAGGCTCTATTCTGTGTGTACAGATCCAACTAAGTACTATTTAAACAATTCTTCCTAAAAGTGCATTGTCATCCAGGTTGTATGACTGGATATCTTTTTTTTTTTTTTTTTTTTCTTCAGTACCATTTGAAGTTAGTATTTTATTTGACAATCTGCTTTTCATTTCCTGTCCTCACTAGTCAGAATGATCTTGATGCTTTTACAAGCGTTTCCTGATTCTTCTGAGGGTGGGGGAGGTGGACTGTTGAGCACAGTAAGAGTTCATTTCTACCAGGCTTGTGTGATGTTTCTGAAGAAGCTGGTGATCCTTAGAATAGAATACAATACAATAGTTTAGTGGGGAGGGATCTACAAGGGTTATCAAGTGACTGACCACTTCAGGGCTAGTTTTCCTGGTTTGGATTTTGGTGTGAAAATACCAAGTTTTTGCTGGGTTGCTATTTGTTATATTGCTTTTTCTGATGTAAATAACCTTCATTATAGGCCTTTTCAGCTTTACAATTTTTGCTTTCAGCTAGATAGTTGAAAAAATTAAGAATTGTAGTATGAAGCTTATTACTGAGTATGTATATGTATATATAAAAAAAAAAGTTTATTCTTTCCAGTGAATACTTCTATATAATTGCATAAAACTAGCTTATAGAAAGAGATTAGTGTTTTCACTTCCTGAAAATTATTGATTCTTTTCTTAGAGAGAAGATGATGAAGAAATGCAAGCCTTAAAGGAAAAATTGAAGTACTGGCAAAGGCTGCGCCATGATCTTGAAAGGGCACGTTTATTAATTGAACTTATACGTAAGCGTGAAAAGTTAAAAAGAGAGCAGGTAAATGTTTCTTTAATTTTGCTTTTTAATTTGGTGAAACTCTTCTGAAGGAAAAATAATTTAAGTATTCTCACACAGTTTTTGTAGTGCAAAGTCTGTGCTGTTTGTGCATGCACTCTCACACAAGCTGTTTAAAATATGTAAAGTTACTTAACGAGTCATTGTAAAGTTAATTGGTTTCTGAAGAAATGTATAAAATTTGATTATCACATTTTCCCAATAGGTCCCTTTATTGAGGAACACTTTTATTTGTTTGTCATAAAACACAAAAACCAAAAAGCTGCATCTAAATCATACAGCATTATAGGGTTAAGATAGCTAGGACAAGAGATGGGAGGAAGCAGTACTGCAGGAAGATAATGTTTTATATGAAACTGTGAAAGCAACAAGTTTGCCTTTAGGACTCTTTAATTATTCTTGTAAAACGTGCTTTGTCTGTTTATGTGTATGCACCCACACCATAGATGTGTCATAAATAATTTATTTTTGCCTTAACAAAACTGTTTCAGTGTTGATAACTCTTGAAATGTCCTGAAAATAAACTGTAGAGGAGTTTTAATATTGTGAAAAAATAACGACAATTCTGAAGGGTGACCAAGTATTTGAAGATGTAGATTCTGGTTGTTTAAATGATGTTTGGAATCTGTATAGGACATAGTCTTTAAAATTACATTTGTTTGGGGTTTATATAGCCTGTAAATGTTCTTCAGGTTCTCTTTTTGCATCTTGAAAATGTCATTACAAATGAAGATTAACTTTAAATAAATTGCATTTAAATTCTTGTTATTTTTGTTGGAAAAATATGAATCTCTTATGTAATAACTTCTATAGAAAATAATTACTATTAATAGAAAATAATTACGATTAAAAATGAAGCAAAATTCAGTTATTACAGATTAAAAAAACAGGCTCTGAGAGGATGAGAAGCTAGAGTTGAAATTGAGTGTACAACAAAGGGATGAGTGATTTTTTTTTTATAAAGCTATCAGCTAAAAACATGTGTTAGACCCATGCCAACTGATGATACTGAAAGTAGCATTAGGATCTAGAAGTGTTATTTTTGAAAACTCTCTATTTCAGCTGAAGTTGAAGTAGTGTTTTTTAATGTTTTTCATATCTAAAGTACTATTGCTGCAAGACAACTTACATTAAAATAGTATCTTAATAAAAAGTAATTCATTACGTAATTATTACTTCTTTAGGTCAAGATTGAGCAAGTTGCTATGGAACTTCAGCTTACTCCGTTTACTGTACTTCTGCGATCAGTTCTGGATCAGCTGCAGGAAAAGGATTCTGCACGTATATTTGCTCAGCCAGTGAACCTTAAGGAGGTATGTTTTAAGCTTATTTTTTTCCAGGGTTTTCCTTATGTGTGACCAAGTCATACTTAAACATAAGTAGAAGCAATTCATGGCATCACAGAATGCAGTGTTGCAACCGAATAGTATTACTTTCTAATCTGTATTCTGGTAACTTCAGTTATGCTGCTATGAAAATCTGTTCATATACCAAAATAATTTTTAGCAAATACATGTGCCAAATAAGATGACAACATACTGATCTTCTGTTATAAGATTCTTTGATAAAGAAAATTTGAAGGGCGTCTTAAAAATTGAAATATGGATAGTATGTTATTATTTGGAGGTAAAATTGTTTTTCATTTACCGGGAAAATAGGCGATATATACATGTGTGTATGTATGCATACGTGCATATCCATGTATACATGTATAGAAATATATATGTAAAGTGGTTTTTTACATATATGTGTGTATGCAGTATGCATGTATTGTACGTGTGCAATAATCAAAATATATTTATAATACATAATCTAAATGTATTTATACACAAATACACATATTTTTAGAACTATGTGTTTCATACGTATATGTTATAAGTAGTTTCAGCATCTGTTAGTAGACTTACGCTACAAAGTCTTGTAACATGTACTGTTCTACTGGTGTATAAATGTTTACAATATCAAGATATGTAACTCTGCTACATTTTGCAGTTTTTGATCTGAGGTGTTAATATGTTAAAACACGCAGATCAGTTAGTAGCTGATATTATCTTATCGATAATATGAAAATTTTATCATAATTTTACCCTTTTTTGTTGTTGTTTTAAATATTTATTCAAAGGTTCCAGACTATTTGGATCACATAAAACATCCTATGGATTTCTCTACCATGCGAAAACGGTTAGATGCTCAAGGCTATAAAAACCTCAGTGAGTTTGAAGAAGACTTCAATCTTATCATAGATAACTGTATGAAATACAATGCAAAAGATACAATATTCTATAGAGCTGCAGTGCGGTTAAGAGATCAAGGAGGCGTAGTTCTCAGGCAAGCTAGACGAGATGCCGAAGGAATTGGTTATAATAATGAAACTGGAATGCACTTACCTGAACGGCCTAAACTTGAGTCACCACAGCCTTTCTCTTGGGAAGATGGTAAGATGTTTTTGGATTGTTTTTGAACATTTTTGTCTTGTCGCATTTTTGGTGTATGTAAACTCCATACAAATGCTTAAAACTGTAGCTGTTCAGTCTACTGACTAGAATTTGTTTTCTCCACTAAAGACAGTGTTTGAAAGTTTCAGTTGATTCTCTTTTACTCGATCTGCCATTAGAAAGCACTGTCAAAATCAGAATCTGGAAAACAATGTTAAAGCCTAATTTAAAGAGATACATGAAAAAAGGTTTTAAGTTCAGCATCATCTTCCATATGTTGTATCTGGTCATACATAGTGGAAAATGACTACCAGCATGCGTAAACTTCAGTATATTTTTAAATAATCCGTTGAATTAAAAAAAATCAAGCACACTTGTAATACTGGGAAATAAACAGCTTCCTTTAGAAATGCACATCAGTTCTCTGAGTTGTTGACAGTGAAAGAAAATAACACTAGTTTTATAACTAATCTCTCCCTGCTCTTTGACAAGAAGGAAATTACCTGATAGGGTGGGAAAGGTTAATTGTATTCCTTCTGACCTTGCTCAACTGCTTAGATTTCTTGAACAAAATTCAGATTAAGAAGAATTGTAGTAACATTATACAATTGGAATTCATGCCAGCATTTCTTTACTGGTAATGGAAAGCGACTGAGACTAATCTAAGTAGCTTCTTGATAAGTTTTCAATTTCAGCACGTGATTATTTTTTTTTCTGTTAGTATGTGGGAAACACTAACACATTTTCAATTATACATATTTTGACTTCAGTGGATAGATTACTGAATCCTGCGAACAGAGTGCATATGTCCTTGGAAGAACAGCTGAGAGAGTTGCTAGAAAAACTTGATCTTACCTGTGCAATGAAATCCAGTGGATCAAGGAGCAAAAGAGCAAAGCTTTTAAAGAAAGAAATCAGCAGTATTCGCAACAAATTAAGTCAGCAACACAACCAAGTTCCTCAAATAGAATCAGGTATTGGAAGTTTTGAAGAAGAAAGTGCAGCACTAGAACAGGATGGAGAAGAAGAAGGTAAGAATTATATCTTGTTTAAATTAGTACTACTGTGGACTTCTTCAATCAGCTGCTCTAATCACGTGAATTAAAGTGTAATAAATGAATATAATGTTTCATTTTTAAATGGATAAATAGCCACTTAAGTACAATATGAGAATGATCCTTTTAGTTAAAACCTCTTTTCACTGTAGTAATACAAGAAGGAATCAACTGTCTGAGTGGAAAATGTGTTCATACTTCCAGAAATCCACTTAAATGCCAAAATATGTATTAGGGATCATGTGAGCCTAAGTCAACCGTGTTGAAAATGTTGGCTCTTGTACAGTCATTTGTAGCTTTTCTATGATCTGCAGGCTGTTTGGGGAGGGTGGAGGGTAGGGTTTGTTTATTTGTTTCTTTTCTGTTTTAATAAAGCTAACTATTGATGGGAGTGATCAAACTTCATGTTGTAGAACCAAGGCAGCTAAATCTAACCAGCCCTTCCCCTTGTGCCTCTCTTCCTCCTTGAAATACTGGTCTCAGAACTACATCAACTGTTGGCTAGTTCCCATTGATTTCAGTGAGAGCAACATAATTGAAAGACCCAACTTTTTGTTACAGTTCAATATTGTATTTGATTCTTTTGTTTTTAATACAGTTACTGAGGTCTTTATTGCTCATTTTTAAATGAAGCAAACAAATCCAGTCTTTAAAAAAAAAAAAAAAATGTTATTGAGAGGTTTTATTTTATAATCAGCTCTTCTCTAAAAAGCTAATTATTTTTCTTTAGGAGGGTTAGAGGCATGTTTCATTTGGCATAATACTACTGAATTGTGGGAGGAAAGAGCGGAAGGGAAAGTGGAAGCATGATAATAAATAAAACAGTCCTGTGCAGCTTGATGGTATCAAAATTTTTGTGAAGTGAATAAAAAGACTGTCCTTAACTGCCATTCAAACAGCAACTTAGTGTTTGTTTCTTACTGTGACTAAGAGTGGTTTCCAAACATAATGTGCTTGAGATTTGAACGACAACAGTAGAAAAATTGTAATTGGATCAGCATGTGATTTACCTCGTTGTGAAGCTGTTAAACATTCTTAAGATGTTTAATGCTGTTTTATTTATTTATTTAAATCTCCTTCAAGTGATGATGCCTCTGGATATAGTCATTTAACAATGTACTTTGTCAGATAAAAAATACACTAACTTTTTATTACTTGTAGTTTAACATTTTTATTACTCAGCCTTTAACTTTTGCAGCTCTTGTGCAAATAATAGACTAAAACTGAGCAGTAACTGTTTTCTTAAATTTACAATATGTTTAAAAATTATAAAGATCATCATCCAGAGTTGATTGGCATTGCTGTTACAGCGAAGAGTAGTAGTCAAGTTCAAGTTTTGGTTCTGAAATACTTAGAGGAAAGAGAACAAATATCTAAAAAAGAGAGATGAGGAAGGTAGCCACGAGAATCCTGTGCCCAGGATTACAGAAGCTGATTCTAGAAGAGCTGTGAATTAACCCCTGGCAATTCTGTTTTTCAATTTCTGATTATGTTAAAAATGTGGTGGCAGAATAATGCAGTGAAATTTAGTTTTCAGTGTCTAAATTAAGTGTTTTTCTGTGCTTTAGTCTTTTTGAGAATCTTTTCTAATTCATTGTGAGAAAAATAGAATTTGTTCAAAAAGAATAGTGATCTTGGATATTCTAAACTACAGGTTTTTTTTTTTTAATTGGTGCTACTGTAAATATGCTTATCTGACCCTAAATTTCATTCTAAATGTGCTCCAGAAATATTATTTACCAACTCTAATACTTGCATGCCTTCAAAGGATGTGAGCATAGTCACACTATTTTAGCACTATATTTTTAATAGGAACTGTGCTATTGTTCAATTAAACCTTAAATGATAGGGCAGAGTTCTTCTACGCTTTATTTTTTAGTTATTTTTTTATTTTATTTATTTTTAATTTATAGTTATTGATTTCAAAGTAAAGATTGCTAAGCCAAAACAATACGTAGATAGTATTTAATTCACTACAGATACAGGGTTTAAACCCTTGCTGTTCTATGTCTTTTATCAAGTGACATAGAAAATTAACTAGACTTTAAAAATTGATTTGACAGCATAAATGTTCCATTGGTCTCATGCAGTTATTCATACAGAATAAGCATCTTATTATTAATTCACATCTTAAAAGATTCTCTTGGAAGCTATAAATTTTAACATCTATGAAGCTATTGAAGGTATATCATCTTTTTTGTGTTGACGGGTGAGGTAGTCCTGTTACTTGTATTTAGGAATGTTGCAACAGTAGAATATATATTTTCTTTCCCATCACTTGGGATGAAAAATTGAAACTAGTTGTTCATGCTCACACTTACATCTCCATTGTCTTCTCCCAGTGTGGAATTATTTAAATAATCTGGGAAAGGATAATGAGGGGAGAAAAAAATGGGATGAAAGAAAATTGGTAGAGGGTGGTTTTTCTGACTTCTTCTATCAAGTCTGCATTGTCAAGTCTGTATTTGTCAACAAGTGTCAAAGCTGCAAGGCTTAGGGGATGCTTTGTTGTTTGTTTTGCAAATGAATCTGCTGGTCACAAATGTAAACAGCTTTGCAGAAATTGCCTTTCTGTAATTTTATATCACATTTTAACTTACTCTAGTAGATCAGGTTACAAATACCACTTTTTAAATGTCTATCTGATAAAACTTGTCTTAGGCAGTTAAGGTGAATATACAAAATTTGTAAAATGTATTATATCAAGTATTTTACTTGAATGGCAGTGTAAGTGCATTTAACAGATAATCATCCACCACCCCAACTTGGTATTAAAAAAAAAAAAAAGTAGTTTTCTTAGTTTTTAGTTAATGAAACTAACATAATTGCATGAGAAGTAAGAAGTACTGATCCAGGTGTAAATTGTTAACACCAACTATAAACACCTACTTTTCTATCCATGTTAGACTCCCAGTATAAAAGTAGGAACTACTAACTAGGACAGATTGTTGCTAGACAAGAATTGTTTTTAAAATGTTATGCTTTGTTTCCAAACAACAATTTATTTGGTGGGCTGCACATTTATAGTGAGTTTTATAATAGACTTTATAACGACAAGTTTTCAAAAATCACACTCTATTTATAATTTTTTCAGGAGATAAATCTCCCCCTAAACTTGAACCATCAGATGCATTACCTCTTCCTTCAAACTTGGAGACTAATTCAGAACCACCAACCCTCAAACCAGTAGAACTCAATCCAGAGCAGAGTAAGCTTTACAAAAGAGTAAAATTTGATAATGAATTATATAGCACTTCCATTCAGAAAGAAATAAATGGACACACTCCAGAACATTTACTTGACAGTAATCTCAATGAGTCGACTGTTTCTGCTGTAGCTGAGTCATCAACTGATGTAAACAGACGTACATCCATTCTCTTCTGCAAATCGAAAAGTATAAGCCCCCAAAAGTCTGCAAAGAACACTGAAACCCAGCCAACTTCTCCACAGCTAGGGACCAAAACCTTTTTGTCTGTAGTCCTTCCAAGGTTGGAGACACTTCTGCACCCAAGGAAAAGATCAAGGAGTGCATGTGGAGATTCTGAGGTTGATGATGAGTCCCCTGTAAAGCGCTTGGATACAGGTAAATGTTACAAAACTTATTTGAATGGATGCATCTCAAAAGTTAACATACCTGAAATTGTTAATCTTCAGATTTTAGCACTCGAACAGTTTTTCCTCAGATTCAGTACTCAGATGTAGTTACAGTTCAGAAAATTACCATATCATTTTCTTTATGTTGGCCCTTTGCAATTGGACTTAGTGAACCAAGTTTTCCTTTCTCACAGCTTCACTTTAGCAATGGAATTTTCAAGTTAACGTGTCTGGGTGGGTGATATTTTCATTTTTATTTACTTGTTTTCTTATTTCCTATTGTTGCATCCAATGGGAAATACGAATCAGCTGTTTTTTTTTTTTTAACTTCCCTGTTAAATTAAAAGGAAACTTCATATATGGTGCCAAAACTAGAATTTTTACAAGGAGCATGGAAACTGTACGTTCCATGTGTGGCTTTATTTGATATAATGCATATTTTGCATTTATTTGATATAATGCACAAGCTAAGCATATTTTCACATTGTGAAACTGATGATTACGTGTGAGGTGCTTTGCCTACCCATGTGTTTTATGGAAGCATTAAAATCCCAAATAATGACGACATTTCCTGTGCTTTTCTTCTTAAGTCTGTGCACTTTAAATAGATAAATAAATGCAATTTGTATTAGCAAACTATAGTTCTGTTTGGAGAGGTTTGAATAAAACCCTGTATGAGGAGGAACAGCAGCATAAGGAAATTACTTATGTATTTCCTTAATGGCTCTTGCTATGACTTCTATTATCACCTTCTGAAATAAGCACTCTGTTTCATTGTTACACTGATAGCCTGTATGCAAGTATGAAAAGAGCATGCAATTTTTCTGTTTCTGAATGAAAGACATAGAAATGTATTTCAAACGTTTATTGTGAAGATGTGCTTTAAAAGCAGACCTAAAAGATCAACCTAATCTAAGAGACGTGCTTTTAGTTTGTTTTTTAATGATCAAAAGAGAAGGGAAATTATTTTATTGCTAGAAAAATAAAATAAGAAAATAATAAGTTTTGGTGCAGAGATATTTTTGGTGTCTTTTTTTTTTTTTTTGGCTTGTTTGCTTTCCCTCATTGGAAAATCCCTGTTTGTTGTGTTTGTTTTGTTTTTCTATGAAAGCTTGGAAGGAGCCCATACATCTAATCTGATACCTTAGTTCTGAAGCAGAAATCAGGTTAAGGTGGTGTGTTGGTAGAAGTGTACTAATCTTCTTTAATGACATAAAAAGCTTTGGTTTCTAAATATTCTAACTTACTGGTCTTTAATCTGGACAGTAAAATCATGTGTCTTTATACAGATTGCATTTTATCACATGCATAATGATTCACTTTATGCTAGATCATGCAGGCAATTAGTCTGAACTATGAAACCGTTATCTTAAACATTCTAAATTTTTTTTTTAATATAGGAAGACTGACTTAATTCTTTAAATAAGTAAATCAGACTAGCTGAATACATTTAAAAACTGTCATGTCATTCATTTTCTCTGTGCAGTGCATGTACATGGGGCAAATATGCTTTTAATTACATTAAAAGAATTATGAATAATTTCTTCTGATTTTAATAGACTTCCCATTTCAGAATTTCTAGGTATTTTGTTATTGTATAATATGCAGGTCAACGATGGGAATAAAATCCAAAGGGTTAAAAGATTTTTATTACTGTTACTATTTTTTAAATAGAATTCTATAACTTCTTCCTGAAAGAAATGGAATACGCATTATGCATGGAATAAAATCTATGCAGAACTATTACTTAGGGAGGTGTTTATGTTTTTGTTTGCTTGTTCAAGAAGAGACTGTCTGTTAACTGAACTCTTCTGGCCAAATTATTTTCAACTGGAAGTATTCTGTTTTTTCCTTGAATAGCACGTGTTTTCTTCAAAGCATATATTGTTCATACAGATGTGCCAACTTATTAAATCTTACTCTTGTGATTCTTTGTCAATTTGAAACAAAAATCTTGCTTTTACATTGCAGACGTTCTTCCTTACATTATTTTGAATCATGTCTCCACAGTAATTTGAGCCAATTTGCAATTGGCAGCTATTTTGAGCTACAATTTAACAGGAAACCAGCACAAACCTTAAACACTTTCCAAGATATAAAATTAGTTGAATTATTTTAGTTTTGCCTATGCAAGCTGTTGTAGATTCATGCAGATGTCTGTGTTCTGATAAGATTAAAAAAAAAAAAAAAAAAAGGTTACTGTACACACAATTTCTATTTGGAATTTTTTTCAATGAAGTGTGATTGAATACTGCTGGTAAAATGTTTTTCTTGAGAAGAATTCATCAGACGTGACTCTTTCCCTTCTGAGACATGCCATGGTAGATAAGGCATGCTTCAGGCTCTTTACATGGATTCTTGTGAGTTAGCAACTCCGTGATCGATCACTGTCACTTAGAGAGAATGAGTATTGCATGATTTACTCGTATGAATGTTAAATATCCTCAGTTCTAATGGATAGAAGAAAAATTACATTAACAGGGACTTCACTTAATATACAAATATACATTGAAAATTTGGTCTCTAGAAAGAAAAACTGGTCAAGAGCTGCACCCAGGCTGCTGGGTGTCATTACTGGTCAGGCACTGCTGTGGAGTTTGTCTGCTGTCACATCTCTTCCTCCTTACCAATGTTGTTTTTTGATTTCATTTCCTCTCTCCATCATTCTTTAGAGATGCCTTGTTGTTTTTGTTCCTCGCCTTATCCTGTCCTCAAAGTATCCCCCTTTGATGTCACTTGTGTATTTCTACATGAGGTTCAAAAGAAGACTCCAAATTTTACCTAGTTAGGTGAAACCGTACTTATTTTGTCTGACATTTCAGTATTGTCATTGACTGCCTGCTATTATTCTCTCTATTATACTGGAGTACAGTTGAGGCTGGTACGCTCCCTAGTTAGTTGCAAGAAAGTTAAATACAGGATCCATTGGTCTACTACTTTAAGTATGGTGTCCCATATGTTACTAATTTTGTATACAAAATAATTATTGAAATACTAGATTTTTTTTTTCAGAAATAACTGATAATTGCACAGTATGATTTATCTATCCTTCAAAGAGGCCCAAAAGCAGTCTTTAATATTCTGGCCTCCCTTTATATTTGAATCCTTGTTTAAGAAATTGGAAGCAATACTCTTCTACTGGGGCATTATCACGAACATACATACATATATGTATGTGATAATATATACATAATACCTCTTTCTCCATGGTTGCTATTTGTAAACTGAAAACTACGTACTGGGGGAGATGTGTTTAATTTTTTTCTATTTGTACTAGATAAATCATCTTGTTGCTTTATATAGCATCAAATAATTTCAGCAAGAAGAGAGGTTTTACTCTGGCAATTTTGGTTACGCTGGAGATCACTGTATGATTCTTGAAGTTCTGGTGTGTCAAAAGTTAACTGCTGCAAGTTCAGTGACCCTCCTAACGTATCTATCACATACTTACAGTGCTCTTTGTTATAAACCTTAGTCCTTCTCATCAGGTCAGGTTAATGTCAGAAAATTAAATGGTGGAGTTATTACATCTGAGGAAAATAAAGCTGATCAATATATATATATGAGAGATTTTTATGAAGCATTTAAAAGTTTGCTTTTATCAATATCAAACAAATGAAATCCTGGGAAAAGTGACTGTTTTGAGATGCCTTTTGATTGGTTATTATAAGATGATAAATTAGGCTCGATTAAATTTTTGAAGATGCTCTTGGTTTTATCAGTCGCTTTTCATAAATGTAGGATAGTAATTTACACTTGCAGTGTTTGTGCTTTATATTTTAAGCAGAAGCTATGTATTTAAAATTTGCCATTCTAAAGCAAATACTTTAACTTACCACAGATTCAGAATTGCAAACAATGACTATTACAGTGCAGTTTTCAGTTACTTCTTGGCTAGGCAGCAGTAATAGTTTGGTGTAACTCTAGTTACTCAGTATTCTTCACACTTCCAGCTGCACAGATTTCCTTAGGGCACTGAAACAGATGTAAGCATGCATTTAAAACAGGGATCACTGAATTTGAGAAACACTGCAAAAAACACAGATTTGGGGGAGGAGGGGAGATTATTGTTTTGTAATAACTACTTTGCGTGTAGTTGTCAGTATACAACAAACATAATTATACCTTTATAAATCTATTAATAAGCGTTGGCCTGACTTTTGTTTCTGCCTGGCTACTACAAAATATTTTTTGGCACTTAAGAATTGTTTTTAAGTAACCAGTACATGGATTCCACTTGTATGTGATATGTTTCAGATTGTAGGGATGAATGCTTTTAATCAATTTTATTTGGTATGATAAGGACAGAGATTGTATGTGGGGTAAAATAGAACACATGTTGTTTCTTGGATTTCTCAAAATGATTTCTGTTAAATCTTCGCCTCTGGAGCACAAATGAACCCTGAATTTTAACCAAGCTGACATGTGCAGAATTCAATCACCATTCTCTAAATGAAAGAGATGGAAGTAAGAAACACTCATCTGAGAACATAATTTATGTTCTCTATCTAAAGAAAATTCTAAGCTAGAGTTAGCTGAGTGAAAAAAATGAATTTTGAAAACAGAATTATTGAAGTCTGGTTATCATAGATAAGAATGGTAGTGTCTGTTGTATATTCATGAGTAAAATGCAGTAATTTGACTAAACCTGTGGACATATCCAGACTCTTTATATGTTGAATTACATCTACTCTTCTTCTTTTTCTTTAGATGCATACTGATTGCTTCCTGTAAAATATGACATGAAATTTAGATATTTAAGCACTTAGTGATGTCCAAAAACGTCAGCTGCCTTTCTCCAGGAATTTCAAAGCATGAAGTGTTTTAAGGTGTAAATGCAAACAACGCATTGGAGATTGTGAAGGCTTGAAAGGAATTGTCCCCTGGCTTGTTAAATTTCTTAGTGTACAGATACGGGGACTAAAGGAGCTCGACTGCTAAGTTGTCAGGATAGAACCAGACTGCACAGTAACACATAAGCACCAAGGAGGCTGAGGAAGCTAAGTTTGACTAGAATATTGCCAACAGTTCTGTGGTGAAGGGGGAAATGTTAGTCTAGTTTTGTTTGCTTATGATAAATTGCCTTTTTATTTTTTAAAATGGGGTGGTAGGCCACCGTAAAACTGACAAATCCCCTAGAGCAGGGGGCAGACTATGGAGAGAAGAGGGGGGCAAAGGAAGAGTGCTCATGTTGTGTTTGGCCCACTAATGCTTCAGACAATAATTCTGGCAGTCCTACTAAATTTTTTGTTAGTTGGATTTATTGAAAATTTTTGAGAAATAGGGTAGGATTTTGTAATACATGTGGAATAAAATAAGAGCATAAGTAAGGAGGACAGGAATGTAAACTATTTTAAACCAGTCAACAGTTGCATCAGCATTTAAGCATAAATACTCCTTTTGGTTGATTGCATCTAAAGTATGATATTAACTTCCTCACCATTAAAAACCATTTTGCTTAGTGCTTCTTTAGAGCAGCATAGTCAAGAGCAGTGGGGCTTGATGAACAGCTGGATAAATGTTCTGTTTCTGTGGAGTCTGTGCATGCATAAGCTAAAGTATACAATTTTAGAAACTTTTCTTGGGTTTTAAACCTGTTAATCTCTTTAAAGCACTATCTTTTGAATAACAAAAAAGACAATTATTAGCATCTAACTTAGAGTTGCTGTGTTTTCTAAGATCAATATAACTGAATCTTCTGTTATAATAATAATAAAAATATTTCTAGATGCCCTTCTGTTTTTCTTGATGCTGTAGGAATTGTGGAGGCTTTCACTATATTTTGTCATTTCATATTTTTTGGACTGCTTAGCTCATTCTTGGCCCAGTTTTGGCTTTCTAAAAAACAAAATGTCATAGTACCCTCTGTGCTTCATCTGCGGCATTTAACACTAACTCATTTTTCTGTGTGATACAGATGGTGGGATGAGAACTGGGGTTTATTGAAGGTAATTAAAAAAAAAAAAAAAAAAAAAGTTTGGAGATCCATATTATGCTTATGAATTAAGAACACGCTTCCCTTGGTGGTGGGGCTCTGTAGTAACCTACCTTAAAATTCACGCTTCGGTGTTATAGAATCCCTTGTATCAGGAATGTACAGAACCAGAGTTCATCAAATCACCATCATACAGATCACCATTATTTTTGACCTCTTTAGAACATAATTTGCCTACAGGTCTGATTTAAGAGATGGATGATCATAAAAATGAATATGACTCCAGTGGTAACTTCAGGCAATGAAAATAGAAGAAAAAATACAGGTGTCTTGCTCGAATACAAGTGGAGAGAGGGTGAGACAGTCCCCACAAGATGAAACACACTCTTAGAGGGTAGTTTGTTAGTTTTTTCCCCAGGTGAGAAAAGATTATATGGTTACAAGCACAAAGAGACCTTCTGCATAAAGAAGAGTTGCAGAACATGGTGGTGTGTATGCTCTCACTGTGTCATACACGTTCTCTGAATCTGTCCATACTGAGATGTAATTCTTATGTCTGGATCACTCCTTACATCAGTTAGTTACACGTTACTTTTCATTCTTCTCCTGTACAATGGTTCTTATTCACCTGAAGTACAAAATGTGACATAGTAAATTGTAAACCCATAAGTGATAAATTGTTAATCCTCCATTTATTGTATTTTTATAGCTCTTTCTGCTCTGATAGAGCAAAATTCAGGAATGTCATAGTGTTTTGTCAGCCTTCAATCATTCCCTTGATTGCACAGTCTTTCTGTGCCTGTAATCTGTCAGATTGTAAAGATCCCCCATAATGACTTGGAAGAGGGAGGGGATCCTGCCATTGTAGAGTGCTGGACTTGCATCCTCTGCAAAAATAGAGGTTCAAAATGTTTTTACAATGTCAGAAGGAAGATAAACGATGAAAGTTTCTGCTGAGGCAATACTGTAAACAAAATTGAAAACTGGAAGTAAAAGGAAATTCATGTCCTGAAGGCTCCTTTCCATGAAGGAAAATTGGTTTAGAAAATCATGTGTGGCAGTTACACAATACACTGTCAAAGAAGAACCTCCTCCCTGAGCTGATTTATCGAAAATGCCTGGGAAGTGTTTCACTTCGCCCTTTCAAGTCAGACCTCAGGCAAGATTTCCTTTTTAACTGGAAATGCCAGATAAGGAGTAGGGATCCTTTCAGCCAAGTAGGATTGAAGTAGTTACAGCAGAGATGACACTTGAATTGTGGTGCTGTGTATTATTGTATGTGTATGCTTATGCATGCTTTTTAGATAGAAATGCCTAGACAATCTCTTCCACAGATAGAGTGATTGGGAACTGGCACTTTGATGCTCTCTGCTATAGGAAAATACAGTGCTGGTATTTTAAAACTAAAATTTCTTATTTTTCCTCTAATGCTCATAATCTTCCACATAATCGTAGTGTTGACGAAATGCCATTGGTATCTTCAAAGTAGCAGCAATTATCTCCAGTAGATTTAGGAAAAGACAATTAAGTTAATCCTGTAAATCTGGGGATATATGCAGAAGATGCTTAACTATGTACTCTTCTTGGTTTATTAGTTCACTGTCTTCCAACATGAAACTACTCTTCAGTTTATTCTTTGAAGTTCTTGTAGCTAGATCACAAGATCACAATAGGAGCTGTTGTAATAGATTCCACTAATACTTCAGGGAAAAAATAGTAAAAACAGTGATACGTCAAACATGACACTATATCACAAAGACTTGCTTGTTTTGTGTTTTTTGTTTTTTTTTTTTCTAGTAATTGCTCAAAATTATAAAACATCTACAGTCTTTTTCAGAGTTAGGTTGACCTATGTGTCAGTCACCGTAAGGAGATGGGAATTATAACCTAATCATTTTGTCTTGCAGAACTTGATCAATGTGGCAGTACTAAGTAGCTGTGTAATATTACCCATTTTTATATAACTGCTTTTCAGCTGTTTGTTTGACAAGGACGCCCCCTAAGATGGTCAAACTCACAGGTTTGTTGAAGAAGGCAGGCAATATTACACACTTTAAATATGAGTGCTGATTGAAGACTCATTGAACACCAGACGTTGACAGAAAAATCCAATAAACTGAGAAATTGAGGTAGACTACTTGAACAATAACCTTCTGCAAAGAGAATACAATCAGTTGTGGGGGTTTGACTTTCTGTGCACCCAGCCGCTCACTCACTCCCACTCCTTAAAAGAATAGGAGGAGAAAATAACATGAGGAAAAACAAATTAAAAAAAAAAACACACACACAAACAAACAAACAAACAAAAAACTTGTGGGTTGAGATAAATGAAGTTTAATAAGAGGAAAGCAAAGGCCATATGCAGAAGCAGAATAATAATAATAATAGTAAATTATTCTCTAATTCCCATCAGCAGGCTTCTGGGGAAGCAGGGCATCAGTACACATAGCAGTTGCTTCAGAAGACAAACTCATTCATAATAAATGTTCCCACCTCCTCCTTCGTTCTCCTAGCTTTTATTGCTGTGTGAGGCATTATATGGTATGGAATATCCCTTTAGAGGGGGATAGTTGGGGTCAGAGTGTCCCAGCAGTGTTCCCTCCCCACCTCTTGCCCACCCCAAGCCTGCTGGCCTTGAGAGCCAGCCTTGATGCTGTGCCAGCACTGCTCAGCAATAGCCAAAACACTGGTGCATTTTAAACACTCTTGTAGCCACCAGCACAAAGCACAACACTATACAGGCTACTGCTGGGAAGCATAAATATAACCTGGACATTTTTACTATACATAAAATACGATTTCAGTTCCAGTCATATATAATGTATATGCAGTCTTGTAATTGCAAGAATACAGAACAAGAGAGCAAGAAAAGCGTTGGTGGTGACCAATGTACTTCCTGCAAAAAAATCAGTATAAGTGCTTATCAGAGAAACAAGAAGATACTGGGAAGAAACAGAATAATGTTCTTGAATCTTGTTCTTTGTTTTTTCATCGATTTTTCTGGGTAGTATTTGTAAGGCTTTGCAAATAGAAATGGTATCAAGTGGCACATATGCTTGAGAATCCTAGATAGTCCTGGAGATAGGTAGATAGGTATTTTGTTGTTTCTTTTTTTTTTTTTTTTTTTTTTTTTTTTTAGGGCATTTTTAATTGATAACTCTCTTCTGTGCTTTGCATTGAAGTAACCAGTGTCCTTCAGCGCTGGTTCCTTCAGCATCCATAGAGGAAACTGTAGTTTCTGCTCACTGTACTGGAATGAGGCAGAAATTAAGAACGAATTTCTCTAAAAGGGGAAATGCGTGGTAAATGGCATGCTTTTTTTTTTTTTCTTAATAGAGTAGGATTGTTGGACATGCTTATGTAAGAGCTCTGTTTCTTTTCCTTTTGATACCATTCCTAGCAATTGTGTTCCCCCAGTTAAAGGGAAATATTTACTTTCAAAGAAGGAAGAAAAAAATACGTTGGTAAAAGCTGTGTATAAAATCCTTAAGATAATAACGTAAGAAAAATAACTTACTAGGAAATGGCATAGTCTGCCTCTGAAGGTGCTTCTGGGCAGTTTGTAGTAAGATCAACTGACAGGCAGTGTTCATGCTCTTTCATGATACAAGTTGAGAACAAAGTTTTTAACAATGCCCCTTCAGTTCTCCTTTTTTGTGATTTATCTCAGAATTTGCTAGATGTAAACACAGAAAACTGATCTTAAGTCTTCATAAGTAGTCTTGGCCAACATAATTAGAAGTAAATGTTCCTAAATATTAATGATTTTCTATGGTCATTGTATTTCTTGTATCCTGAATGACATATGATAGATCTATGTGTCATTCAGGCTCTCGAGCCTTGTATTTTGCAACCATCTGTGAGTGTTTTACACATCATAAATTGTATCAACTAGAGCTGACTAAATAATCCAAATTTTTGGTGAATTTTAAATTCCTTAGGCTTGTACGTATGCTTTTTGTGGCTTTTAGTAATACTACTACTGCTGTCATCAGTCTTTTCTATACCACCAGAACAGCTGATGCTCTCTAGAAGTTTTAAAACAATTTTTATGATTTGTTTCTGCTTATATGCTCTGGTTTTTTTTTCTTCTTTCTGGAATGTTTTCAGACTCTCCCGTTAGTGTTGCCTCTCAGTTGTGTATTTTAAATTGTCTTGAACAATCATCCTACAACACAACGATCCCATTGTTTCGGTGAGAAGAGCAACAGATAATCCTTGTCTTTTGAAAGTTGTAGTTATTAAATATTGATCACTTTTCCCTTCTATTGTGCAGTTCGCGTTCAGCTGTTTTAGCAGACAGAGAGACTTCTTACTCTCAGTTTTCAAAGCAAATTAGTAGATACAGGATGAATTCTTAAGCATTCTTTTGAAACATATCAAACTGACTCTTCTGTGAGCCCCTAAGCGGTATTCATTACATGTTACCTGAACCAACAGAAGTGGAATTTTCTGTTTAGGGTCTTGAAAGCTGTTGTTATTCGGTATGTAGGTGCCATTTCAAGGGCTCACACTGAGCTTTCTTTGCTTTCTTAGAACAATTGTCAAACCAAATTTTAAGCAACTTCATTTTTAAAAACTTAATTTCCAGGGGGACTCCTAACCCCAAAATTTGACACCTTCATGTTAAGAATAACTGGCTCCTATTTTGTCTGCGTACTGTTAGGACTGAGTTAAGGAATGTAAACTCTGACATGCTCAAATATTCGTCTGTATATTCAGAAAAGAATAATTGTTTCTATTACTCTCACTATGTTCCAGAGTTTCCTGTTGGAAAAAGGCATTTATAGATCTACTGTAAAGTTCAGTTTTTAAAAACTTTGTGGATGCCTTCCTCTTGCTATAATACGCACATTTATGTGTTTAAGAATACAATAGCTTCTGATTATTTATTAACTTAAAGTATTCCTCTATCCTCTCTGTGCATACTTATATACATAAATCCTCTTAAGATAGGGTCATCCTCTTTCTACTTCTTATTGGAGGGATTTTTCGATGCATTTCAAAACCATGTTCTTGATGTGTATCATGCACTTGGAGATTTTTTTCTGTGCTTTTAGTGACTTATATATATTTTCTCTTTCAACAAAGAGGACTGAATCAAAGTGAAACCTTTAATCTAGTTTTCCCCTTTTTAAACTTAAGCTGAGAATCAGTATTAGAATACGTGGAGCACTTGTATCATTTTCACTGTCTCTGACACTGATGTAGGGATGGCTTATTTATTTAAAAGCTCTGTTTCCTTTCAGAGAGACTTAATGGCTTTTTCACTGTCTTCCAGGTTCTCATATTAACTAATATCATGCTGGGTATTTATCTCTTTGGATCCTAATTATTTTCTGTTATCCTCAACATGGAATGGAATCCAATTAAATGATCATTTTGGAGCGCAGAAAGACAATTACATTTGAAGTAATTATTTTGGATCATGTTGGAGACACCAGCCATCCTTAAAACAAACAAACAAAAAAAAGAACACTGTTGGAGGAAGTCTTTGACATATATGAAACTATGCTCTTCATTCAATATATTGCCCCATTTCCGTAAGTTATAAAGTTGTACATGTTGTAGTATATGTGACTCAAATTGGTCGCAGATTTTTACTAGTCCCAGTGTTTTATTCCCCAAACGTGCTTTGTGAGAGCAGGTTAGTTCAGAACACTCCATCTTCATCTTCCCTGCCCAAAAACCCAGTCTGATCTTCTTTGGAGAACTAAAGCATACAAAAGAATGCTCTATTTTGTGCATTTATGTAATTTTAATAAAATACATTTTTTTCTTTATATATATATATATATATATATATATATATATATATATATATATATATATATATATATATATTTACTGAAGGCTAACGTTACTCGTGCTGGGTAAGTGCACAAGTCAGGACTTGATTAGTCCTTGCTTAGTAAAAATCAACCAAAATAGTGTTATATAAGTGCTGGTGACTGTGTAAGGCATTTTTTGAATGTTCCCACTTTGTTGGAGTGGTTGAAATTATTTAACTGTTATTTTCATTTCTCAGCTCTTCAGCTGTGGTTTTAATATAGCACGTCATCTTATGTTTTGATATGCTTGTCTTTGCAGCAGGCTATGCATAATACATTTTTAATTGCTTTAGAATAATTTTATACAAGTTCTGCTTCTTTATTTTTGTTTCAGCAGAACTACAAAATCAGATTGCAGTCTAAAATGCACAGCTCTGTGTTATGTGGTAGCGTTTTGTATGTTCATGGAGTATGCTGCTCCTTGGACTATCCTGGGTTTTGTTCCTCTTTCATTTTTCCAAACGTATGCTGCCTCTCTGCAGTTATCTTTTCCTGCTTCTGTTTATGTGGTATCGACAAGAAGATCCTAACTTGCTTGACGTAGACAGTCAGCCCAAGTTTTGACTGCACTTTAAGAACAAACTGCTTCTGTTACGAAGCTGAAACTTTCCATGATAAACGTAATTTTCAGGGAGGAGAGAAACCTTTGAACAACTATTAAGCTGATCTTCTTTGACTTCTTATTTTCTTTTTAAACTGCAGTTAAGATTGACAGTAAACTTCATTATTTGTGATTTTTTTTCCCTTTTCTAGAAAAAAAAAAAAAAGGAGTTCTGCCTTTGAGTGCTTTTTTGAAGAAACTTAAAAGTAGAGGAGAAATGAAAAAGAAATCATCCAGTAATTAAAGGCCTTTGTTTGATTTGGGGGATTTTTATTTGTTTATTTTCACTAAAATCTCAAGTTTTAGTGAAGGGTGTGTGTGTAAGTAGTTTAGTACCTGACCTAATGAAGTTCTAGTTTGTGTTAGCTCATTTAATCTAACATAGTCATGAGCTCTTGGAAAATTTGAGTGTCTCATGCCAATTTGTTGCAAACTTACCCAGGCTACTAACATGCAAAAGCAGGATGAGTTACGTCTCTCACAGATTTTCTTTATTTGACCTTCTTAGTAATATCTTTTGAGCCAAAAAAAAATTAAATCCCTCAAAAGAATTGGGAATTTTTCTAATCTCACTTCTTCCAGTAGATGGAGGAGATTGGGTATTTCTTGGTTCTTGAGAGAAGGAGTTTTATAATGATCTCAAAAACACATTTCCAGTTATAGCATTTAAATGTAGTATATTTGTTTGTGGTTTTTTTTGGACATCAGTGATACCATAAAGCACATAAATTTAATTGCCTGCTTTTCCTGTCAAGTTTTTTTCAAGTTTTTTTTTTTCCTGTCACTTGGAAACCACTGCATTTGTGTGACCACATATGTGTGTTTCACTTAAACTAAGTGTTGAGGTTCCTTTCTTAAAATACTGCATATTCCTTACAATTTCTGCATATTACTTACAGTTTCTGACGAATAGACTGTATAAACTGAGCCTCCTGGACTATGTAAGCTGATATCATTAAGGGCTTGATATTCAGGAAAATTGCTCCTGCTGATAGTCTCATTTTCTTCATTTTTCATTCCACAAGCAAGGGATAAATATGTTGGGGGGAGGACAGGTGGAATTACTGTAGTCCTCAAAACCTACATTAGTGAAGTAAATGAGTTGTTAAACTTCTGATATAGTCTGTTTAAACTGGACTGCCAGTGCAGAGAGCCGTCCCCATTGTTATAGTTGTATGTTCCTGTTGCTTCCCTTGTTTCTCAATATCAGCAGTCATGCAGTTACTTGGTTGCTTTTCCCAGTGTGTGGCTGAAAACTAGTTCAACATGTGGTCTTGCATTTCTTCGTACTGACAGGGATCAAGATGAGACGAAACCATTGGAAGGGACTGAGAGCACTAAACCATCCCTTTCAGTTGCGGCCCAGTCATAAACTTACTGAAGCAATCAAAATGGGAAGCCGGTCCCTGATCTTTTTTCTCCTAGGTATACGTACACATACAGCACAGGTGTACACAGACACATAGCCAAGTTGTATTTGGGTTGAACATACCATGCGTGTTTAATCTCATAAGAAGATGTATTTCCTTTTCACTTTCTCAGTCCATTGGGAAACTGAACCCTGCTCTGGTTCTGGTAGCAGTATTTACTCAACCTGTCTGTAGAATTAAAATGAAATCTGTAAGGTAACTTGTTTCTGTGGTTGGTGTATATTAACTAGGTGCCTGCTTGTGGCAGGGTGAAAACAAAACAGTCTTTACGATCCACTTGAAAAATAGGCCTCACATATCTAAGAACAGAAAAGTTACTTGTAGAGACTTAAGATCACCTTTCTATCTTTGCAGAAAAGTTGTTTAGTTTTTCATCTTATGTGCTATATAAAGTGTACAATGATAGTTTTACAGGGGAATTTAGGCTTTCTCATAAAGCCTACTCTTTTTCAACAGGCCACTCAACGTAGTCTAGGACAGAGCTTCTACTTAATCCCCAGCTATTTATACTGATTTGCTTCAATTGAAATCAAAATTAATATTCTTAAATATTAAAAAAAAAAAAAAAGTACCTAAGCACTCTTAAATCTAGTGTAAAGTAAATGCTAATGAAAGGGAATGCTCATATTCAGTAATCTCTTAGATTACTGAATAAATTCTTCTTTCTTTTAAAAAACATTAAAACTTAATTGAAAGGGAACGTCTTCTGGAGGGGATCATTGAATGGAAACCCTTTGAAATATGCCTGGATCATACAAAGTGGCTTGCTAAGCTAAAGTTCATAGTTCTCATCCGTCTTTCTATAGAGGGATGCAACAGACAAACTGAAACAATTAGAACTCAAAAAGGGGAATCCTGTCATAATTTGCTTTTATTTCAGTACCCTATGTAGAGATGTGAAGATACGTAAGCTGAAATAACTGTGTCTGAATGAACAAAGAATATGATGACTTTTAAGATTGATAATATGATGGCTATGATGGATAGTTCTTTCTTGCATTATGAGAAGCATGTAGGTTATGCACACAGAATTAAAATTTTTAATTTGTTGTAAGGAAATAAATGTGCTCAGAATTGAGTTCAGGTTAAAATTTTGTTCTCCTTGTGGTAGTGTATTGGAAGCTAGTTCCATTGTTTTAAACCAGTTCACTTTTGATGATATCCTGGAGTCTGTGTTGGATACTTTATTTAAAAAAAAATAATTCAGAAAACAGAAAAAAGTTCTAACTGTTTTTTTCCCCTTGGGAAATTTCTTTAGAATGTTAGCTTAAACCACTTTGTTGGTCTGTTTTAATCAAATTTATGATGGGTAAATTTACATTGGCTTTACGATGGGTTTCACAAACTCACTCCATGAATTTTCCAGCAAGTTCTGCTTATAAGAACTATGTTTTTAGAGAATTAGCAGACCAGACCAGGATTGATGACAGCCCACCAAATTAGTAGCTTGTAATGTAAAAGCTTTCTGTTACGTGTTCATTACAGTTGTGAAGTAAAAATACTCAGATGTATCTGAACTTGAATAAGGAGAAAGATTGTAAAAAAAAAAAAAAAAAAATAAAATAATTAATTAATAAAAAAAACACACATATGCATATTATTGATTTTTTGATCCCAGAAAATTGACATGATGTTAATTTGAAATTACTAAAATGAAAGGACTTCTTTCAGGAAGAGCTAGCTAACTTCATAAGAAAATCCCTCCCACTTTTTACTTTCAGTAATTGAAAAGGATTTTTCAGTAGTTCTGGATTGATGTTTGTAACCCTGTTTTCAAATTAATTTTCTGTTGACTTGGTAAATCTGTCTATGGTTTGTAACATTTTTTTCCTTGGTTTTTCTACCCAGCTTCTGCGGCTTGACTGTCTTAATGTACTACATGTTGGAAGCATTACGTACAGAGACTAACTTGATATTCTGTTTGGCATTTCCCATATTGAAATCTTCACCTTTTTTTATGTTACCTAAATTTCCATCCTAACTTTAAAAACTGGACTACAGGATCCTACTATTTATAATACTGTGTTTTGAAAATGAAATATTTTGTTCATGTTCTTTCTTTTTCATCCTATCAAAATGCTTAAGAGGTACAGAACAATAATTATACAATGTGTGTGTATATAAAATTGTTAATGAAATGGTGTGTTTTTTTCCAGTTTGATGCAGTTTATTTCTGTGTTGTGCTGTAGGTCTCTCAAATGGTTTTGGAGATGGAAGTAAAGAGAGAGCATTAGATGATACTCCGGGGAGAAAAGTTGAACCTCGTCGTCGCTGTGCATCAGAATCTAGTATTTCATCTAGTAACAGTCTTTTGTGTAACACCAGGTAAAACTGAATATCAAATACAAATTTGAGGTTGAATATGTCAGTTTTCTGTGCTGCTTGTGACCCACATAGCAGGATTGAATACGTTTTAGAAAAAAAGAGTGCATTTCATTTTTCTCGGTGGTGTGTTAAACATGAGACGCCTAATAGGATTGCTAGTATTCCTTTGTTGTATTCAGGTTATTGCAACTCCAGGCACACTTTATACTTGACTGCACTTGTCTTGCTCTCCTGCTCTGTATAAATACATATAGATGGATAGATATATATGCATGTTATGTGTGTACAATTTAGTTTTAATTGCCTTCACAGTCCTGAACACTAAAAATGTGTGTGTTTAATCAGTGGGGATGGGGACAGGGAGCAATCTCCAAAGCTGAGTCTTCTCCGTAGGGAAGGTGAATTCAGCAGTCGTGAAACTGTGGGTTGTCAGTGTGTGATTCAGACCACCGGGTAGTTTCTGCAGTGGTGACGGTACCTACCCATATACCAACTGGTGACTGTCTCTCTGTGAAGCCCGTTGTTAAAGATAGGATAGGACTGTTGGAACGGTCACCTCTGTCACTACTGATGTCTACTTCTCCATCACCAATGGTGCACTGTCTTCCAAAAGCCTTCATGTAACTATCTCCAGTCCTGGGCTATGACAGTTGAGGAAGTAACATGTCAGTAGAGTTGAATGGGTTTGTTTGGATCCATGGAATGACGGTTGCTGATATGTGTTGTCTTGGCCTAGAAATACGGGTGGCAGTGGTACACGACTTTCATGTTCATGGGATGAGAGATGTGAAGAAGTTTGAAAATTAGTAATAGAAGAACAGAGTTTGTTACAGTAGGATAGAGCATACAGGAGTATAGGATGAATCTGTGGGGTTTGTGTGGGAGAGGGAGTTTTTTATTGTTTTTTAAAGAAGACACTAGTTCATTTGTTCATGATTGGTATTAAATTACCTAAGGGAGTGGTGTTAATGCATTCATGTCAAAAAGGCTTTCAGGAGCAAAGAGAATTTAATATTGGGTCTCTTGTGAATGTGATATATTGAGGATACGACTTAGAATAACTACTGTTCACATTCTTTGATCTCTTGAACTCAGGTGTACAATAAGACTCTTGAGAACAACTTTCTCACTTTGTGTATAGACATTAGTATCACAAGTGAAAGATTCAAATTTGTAATGAAAAGTGAAAGAGAAAATAATTGCATTTTCTGTTTAGTGGGACTATTGGAGCAGAGGGAACGTGTTTCTATGTGTCCAGTATTCATTTTCTAACACTGGAGACAATGCAGCTGCTCATGCTGAATGTGTATAACCTGCACTAAAGTTGAAGTGCAATTGCATTCTGCTTGTCTTTTGCTAATAACAAACCAATTAAGTGCATGAAATGTTGTAGCTTTTGTGGTGGTTAACTTTTTTTGTTACGTGGAATCCATTCAGAGTTTGTAGCTCTGATTTTTACCATGTATGATTCCAAATTCTTGTTCAGAGTCTTCATTTTTAGGGAACAATGTTAATTTATCAAGGGATGGTCTTTAATATCCATACTTTTGCAGTTTCAGCCTACCAAAGTGTGGTAAAGGTAAACCAGCGCTTATACGAAGACACACATTGGAAGATCGAAGTGAATTGATATCATGCATTGAAAATGGAAACTATGCCAAAGCAGCAAGAATTGCAGCTGGTAACTGCTATTTATAAATAAATGTTTTCTTAATAATACCATGCAGCTATATTTCGTCCATTAGTTCAACTTATTCTAACGTTCTTATTTTCTCAGCGGAAAGAGTTCTGAAAGTTGTGTTGATAGCATGGTAGAAAATGCTAGATTATGCCTACAACTTTTTACAAATTTAAAGAAAAAAGAATAATATCTAATGTTGTTTTGATGAATAAGTGGCATTTAAAGTGAATTAGCTTACTCTAGTAGTACAAGCAGAACTTGGACTTCAGTACTGTTTGTGGTTCTGTTAGCATTTTTCTTTGGGCTTTTTATTTTAGCATTTACCTCTTGTATACTCTTCTGCAAAAATGTGTTGACAGGTGGGTAAGACATGGTCCACTTTGTTTCAGGAAAAAAAATGGAATAAAGCAAGAATTTCTAAGAATTCAGTATAATAGGTTAACATATTTCAGGGAATTAATTATGTTTTGGTGATATGCCTTTCTTTTAATATTTTTAAATTGTATTGCACAATTTAAGTAGGTCATCTACTTAATCTGTAGATCTGTTTGTAAAATACAATGTTCCCATGCTGCAGTTAGGGGTCAAGCTTGCCGTGTCTAGCAGGCTTGTCGTTAGTCCCTGACCTTACAGCTCCTCTCGCTTATCTAGAATTATTTCATGTCTTTCCAGTACTTTTTATCTGACCCTGCTTGACTTACTCTGTTCTTTCCTCCTTGTAAGATCTGTTTTGTTTTCTTTCTTGCAGCTAATCTGTTTTCAGCTATTGCTTCATTACTCTAAGGTTTAGGATCTTTATTTGTATGGTAACCTACTATACAAGAAAGCCTTTTCCATTTACTTTCCTTATTCTGTCCTGGCTAGTCTTACTTTTAACACTTTCCACTTACAATTCCTGTACTTGCTTTCTCAAACTCTCCTTGATCCATCTTAATTCTGTCTCTGTTCTCAGATACATTCTAAGTCTGCCTCAAAGGAGAAGTGGTATTATTTTATATACTTTTATATATTCTATATAATTTTAATTCTTTCAGCTGCATTCTTACTGGCAGATAAAGAAGAAACAGGCAGGACTGAAATGAAATATGTTGCTTATGTTGTGTGCATAACTGGAACTTTGTCATGATTTACTTTCATTAGTAAAGTCCTGGATTTTAAGAAGAAACTAAAACAAAGTTTTGCCCATGCTTAGTAAAATGTCACAAGCAACTCTGCTTAATGGATTACATGTGCTTTAGAAATGGACACCGTGCTTACAGTCATGCTGTCCAAGTAATGCTTTATTTTTATTTACAAGATGCTAACTCAAAACCTCTACTATGTTGTAATACTGCAGTTACAATGGGATGCGGTTCTGCACTGATTGATATAGTCATTGTCATACATGCACACTGCAATACATGCACATACACATTGACATATGTGCACACTGTAGTTTAAACAATTTTACAGGACTGCTGTTGAACTTGCAAAGCAAAGTAGAGCATGCTGTCTACCTAGTGTACATAATAAGTTAAGGATATTACGGAAAAATATTTTCTGCATTAAAACCTGAAGACAACGTTGAGGTATAAATACATACAAGAGGATAAATTAAGGTTTCAAAAACAGTTTACAATTCTATCTAACTTTTGGGGCTTGGATTTGTAGGCTTAGGTAGGTTTTCTTGTCTTTCATAGAGAATCATCTGTTTGTAATCGGTTGTTGTCCTTGTTATGCAGGAGCACTGGAAGATGAATAGAGACATGTTATGAGTGGTTTTCATAAATAGGTGCTGTATACAGAGGTACACTAAGATTTGTAGGTCTGGACTTCCTTTACAGGGTTGGGAACTTGCTGGGCAAGAGTGGCAGTGCAGTCTTCTGCCTGTCTCCTCCTGAACCTTGCCCAGTCCTTTTGCTCAGCTGTTCCTTATCCAAGATTCTTGTCTTGCTCTCCTGTTCCTAGTCTATCCCTCTCATTCTTTTTGTCTCAACTTTTAAACTCTTTGTCCCCCCATCTTTGCCAATCACTTTCTCCACCTTCTTGTCAAACTTCTTTCTTTCCTCAGTAAAGCTTAGTGACAGTATCTTTTCCAGCAGTGTCTAGATGCTGTTTTTCCCTTCAGTGATTTTGGGCTGGTAAGCAGGAATGGGAAATGAGGAGGGGGGTAGGTTGTAGGGAAGGTCTCACACCATTTGACTCAAATAGCTTTCTTCTGTGCACAGTCTTCATTTCAACAGGTATGGCAGAAAGAACACTTTCCAGAAGTTAAACAATAAAAGGAAAGCCTCAGTATAAATTCTTGTGCTAAAGATTGATCTATCTGTGCTGGAGAGATCATAGCTCGTTTTTAGGGCTCAGTATTTTTGAAGCTTATATATGTTCCGTATCTGTGGCTTCATCTGCAGATTTAGATGTTAAAATCAAAGTTGCCTCTAAGTAATTTGAGAGCAAAACAGCAACAACAAACAAACAAACAAAAAAAAAAAAAACCACTGTGCACTCTTACTACTCTGGTCATGTTTCAGTTATTTAAAAAAAAAAAAAAAAAAAGAAGAAGAAAAGGAGACTTTCTTCTCTGAGGCTGAAGTTTCTGATTTAAAACAAAGTTCATTACTGAACTACAAAAAAACTCTTGGTCCTTGCTGAAAGCTGTGCAGATTTCTTGAAGTTTGGGGTTTTGAAGTTCTTAACTCTGTTTTTGAAGATAAGTGTCTTAAAGTTTTGAGGCCTGCAGTGCTGGCACCTAATGGGTGTTTTGCTCAATCTACTCAAAAAGCTAAACTCATCAACTTCATTGTGAGAATACTCATGAAAACAAACAAACAAACAAACAAACAAAAAAACCACAACACAGTAGTTGTTTTTAAAACATTGTGAGAAGTAGGAAGTCTGTAAGGGGAGGAGGAAATGTTTAGAAAGACATCCTTGTCTTTACCCTGAACTATGTAGGATCTTTAGTCTGGTGTCTGGTATTTTGTTAGTGTTGGTTTTCAGATAGTGTGAGTACTGTTATTTTAAAATCCTCAGCAGTACATTGTCATGACTGCTAACTTAAATGCATTGTCTCTCGTAGCTTGAGGAAATAAAGAGTTGTTATGGCATAAAACAAAACTACTAACCATCTGTGCTAGCAATAGTAAACTAAACCCTTAACACCATATGGAATAAATTCTTACTAGGAAAATATTCTGCTACTCTTCCCTACTGTTTATACGGCTGAGAAGTCTCTGAGGGAGTCTTGCTGTGTTCCTCTAGTGAGATTATGTATGACCTTCTACTCTGCATTAAAATATCATTTTTTTCATTTTTGTATCACCTCTACAGCTGAGAATAATGTAGGTTTCATTTCTTTCTTCTGTTAGCTGCCCCCTCAAAAAAGAGGACTTGTACTGTTTTTATGTACCAGGTACAGTTTTGTACACGTTTTCAAAATGTTTTTTGTATAAAAGACACGTTAATCTAAAAATTCATGACTGTGTCTAGCCACCTTGGGGATACTTAGCATACTGGTATTAAAGCAGAGAAATAAAGAAGTTGTCTAAAGATTTGACATGTCTTTCCATAATGTCCAATACGTAATGAATTCAGCTATAGTATTAGAAGTATAAGAATGCCTGATTCTATTATTTCTGAGTGTATTGTATTTTATTCATCTGAAGAATATTATTATGGTTTTCAATGAGAAAGTGAGGAAAATCCTAATAAGACTTCTAAAAATATTCAGAAAGGAACAAATAAATAAACCCATAAATTGTTTAGTAACAGGTCTTCCAAGGTTATGTAGTTCAGTTTTCTTCCAAGGTTATGTAGTTCAGTTTCAACAACAACAACAAAGAAAATAGAAATAAGACTGCATTATTTCCACAGTGTTATATAATGGAATCCACTGATTAAAGTTCTCATCTGTAAAGTCTGTTGGAATTGGTGGCAAACATCCCAGTTTTCTTTGGGACACTTGTTTAAGGTCTTAAACGCTGAAAAAAAAAATGCATTTGGTGCTATTTCTCTTCTGATATACACAGCTGAAACAGAACCTGCAGCATTTTTTTTTAGCTTCAAAAGCATCTAGCATCTTGGTTAAGCTGTTGTGGCAGATTACTATGAATTACTGCATTTTGAGAACTCATGTTACAGGGTTGTGAATCTCTAGCCTTAAACTTCTCAATCAAGTATTTTTTTGGAATGTTGATACCATCATTGATTGAAAATAAGCTATAGTTGAATGAAAAGCCTTTATTTGGAAATTGACATAGAATATGTTGTGGAGAATGACTGACCTCTTTGTTTAGTGATCACCTCAAGTATTTTCTTCCTCACTTTCAAGGTTTGAAGCCATTTTCTTGATGTTCAAATGGAATATGTATCTGCATGTCAGATTTCATTATAAGCACTGCCTGTTTGAAAAAGAAGCAAATTAGGAAGAATTTAACATACTTTCTTTTGGCAATTAGAAAGCTGCTTCTACCAAGTATTGTCTTGCTCCTAAAAAAGTTGTGCAACTGCAGCTTCTGAACTATAGTTTGGTGTTAGGTTTCCCCATACAAGTTTTTCCTCACTTTTACAGTTCATGACCTTTCATTCTCATCTTCATACATTCTCTGCCCCAAGTTCCATCTTGAGTGGGCAACTCATGGTCTTCTGCCCAGTCTCTTGACAGGAGTCAGTTGTGGGTCTAGTTGACTAAATGGCTTAAACCTGTCTCGTGCTTCAGTCCAGTGGTGATTGAAGCAACAGAGACGAAAACTGAGGATTCTGGTAGAAGCAGGCAGTAACATAAACTTAGCTTTCTGTTGTGCTGCCTCCTGAGAAGGAAAAACCACTATTGCAGCTGCTTCCTTGAATCCTGTTGGTCTTTTTTACTTTGCTTCAGGAAAGGGCTAGACAGAGGGACAAGAACTCTGATTTAAATCGAAAGAAAATGAGCATCAATGACAAAAAAGCAAGTTAGAACTTAAACACGTTTCTATTGTTATGTTTATCAGATAAGTGCTGTAAGTGACATGGGGCTAATCTTGTTATATGTTATATCCAACATCTTAGAAAGATCATGCAACTTGCATCTTTAATGCCATCACAACTTATATCTTTCATACCATCACCTATTTGATAGGCTTGTCATAATTTCAAAACAAACACGTTTTTGGAGTACCATAGCTTTGTTTTCTTTCAGGGTTTTTGTTTTTTTTTTTTTTTTTTTTTCCCAAAGTAAAAGGGAATATAAGATTCTGATGGCACTTGCTTTCTAAGAATTGTTCTATGATAGGCAGTTTCTTGAAGCTTCTAAAAACTCATTCTTAATCTGCAAACTTGGATTAAGCTACTAGTAACATTTCAAGAGCTATTGTGAACATTACCTGTTTTTTTATTGAAATTTGCACATAGGTAATACTGGTATACATTTGATTTCTAATGATTATGAAAATATTGTTGAGAAAACAACTGCTGATTTGTCTGAGGTTTTATTCTGTAAAATACTAACCTTATATTTAATTATTATTTGTTCTTAGAAGTTGGGCATAGCAGTATGTGGATTTCAACTGATGCTGCAACATCTGTTCTTGAGCCTCTGAAAGTAGTATGGGCCAAATGCAGTGGATATCCTTCTTACCCAGCTCTGGTGAGTACATAGCTTTCCATCAGTACGCTAGTTTCTGATTTGAAAATCTTGATGCATGAACTCAGCATGAAGGGGAAGTTACGAATTACCTTGAGTAGAAGTGGATTACTTTTCCCTCTTTACAGCTTTAACATGAATCCTTTTTGTAAAATTACTGCAATATCAGATGTTGAGCCAATGATGTCTATTACCCTAACTGTCTCACTAGTCTTTGTCACTGCAATATTGTTTAGAGGATCAACTGAATAAGCATTTGACAGACATTTTGCTAGTGTTGGAACTTAAGAGATGCTTTCTGCTGCAAAACAAATTTAAAGTATTCAAATTCAGCAGCTCATTAAAGAAAAAAAAATCAATGGATAAAACCATTTATTTTTTTTTGTTAGTTGTGAATGATATGCTAGAAACTTAAAGCTGTTGTGTCCATGTTATTTTAGGAGAAATAAACACAGTTCTGCTTAAATCAAGAGTTTGTAGAGAAAATGTTGCTCATAAAGTGTTTGAATGGCTTCAGGCAGGCCTTTGGGGTAATAAAAACAGTTCATGACTTGATTTATATAATAAACTGGATAATCATGTGACTGGTTTAAGGTGTGCCTACTGGGGAGCTCAGGAACATAACAAAATCAGGTTAAAACTAGTGGAGGTGAGATTCAGAGCACTTGAGTTTGTGCCCAAGCACTTGAGTGGGTGACCCAAGCACACTTCGGTCAGATGCTTAAAATTTGATTGTCTGTTGAATGGTGCAGTTTGGTATTAGATTTAAGTCGATCATGACTAGGAGGTGCCAAAAGGCTCCTTTTCTGTCCGCTGTTTTATGTAAACACTAGTGTTTCTCTGTTGATGAGCTGATTGAGGTTTAATTCCTCTTGATTGAGGTTTAATTCCTCAATATTCTCAAGTCAAGAGAAGAAAGTTATTGTGATTTCCATGAACTCTCCACAGTTACTAGCTATCTGTTGGCTTAGTTCGCATAACCAGTTTATTTTGAATTAAGATGGATATCAGTGGGAAAACTGGCAAAATAACAGAAGTTTGTAGGGCAAGAGATGGATGGAACAGCCATGGAATAATATAACTGTTCCTCAGTGGCTACTGGGCAATTTTTAATACTGTGAAGTATCTACAAAGGAGTTTTATTTGTGACTGTCACTTTATAATTTATTGAAAAATTAGTAGTGTTTTCTGATAATTAAATATTATATGCAAGATATTTGAAAGTTACTTTATTTTTTTCTTCCTGTTTTTTTTTTTTTTTTTTCCTTTTGATTCTGTTAAGAGCTCATTTTTCCTTCAGATTTTAAAGGTATGACTCTGTTTTTGCAGAAACAAATAACCATACCTTAACATAGGCTACATAGGCTGGATTTATTTATTTATTTTTTCTTTTATGTGTAAGATGTAAAATTTAAATCAGGAACTCTCCTTTCTTCTCTATTATAGATTATTGACCCCAAGATGCCTCGTGTTGCTGGCCATCACAATGGTGTTACTATACCAGTGCCACCCCTGGATGTACTCAAAATTGGAGAACAAATGCAGACCAAATCAGATGAGAAGCTATTCTTAGTACTGTTTTTTGACAACAAAAGAAGTTGGTATGTTCTCAAAATACTTTTCTCAATACAGAGATTTAAAACTTTAAGTCTGTAGCTTAAGTCTAAGAGAAAACATTAGAGAAGATAAGACATTCCTACTTATATATATTTTTTCATACAGATGTATCACCTATAATGTTAAAGTATTGGAGTCTGTTCTTGCACCAACGTGTATCATACTGGAAGATACTTATTTATGGTCAGTTTAGAAGGCAATAATATAAACTTGTTTTGATCTACAAGCTGGTTTTAATATGGACCTGATAAATTAACTACACAGATCTTTTTCTTTTTCTTTTTTTTTTTTTTAAAGATAGTCTTCAGTATTTGTCTGTATCAGCTTTCATCATTGTTTTCCAAATGACGATGCATCTTCCAATCTGTTCAAGTGTCTTTTCTTTAAATTTTTAATCTTCTTAGTTACATGTTGTATATGCACTTGAAGTACTTAACTCTTTCTAATTTGTCCATGAAACCTTCCCTTTTTCTATTTCTTTCATTATCAGCAATATGCTGTGTGGAGCCTGAGGGGAGAATTCACATAATATTCACACAGACATTGTCTTCCCCTTCCACTAGATCTTTTTATTTTTTTCTAGGTATGGAAGTTTTTCAGCTACTTCTCTTTCTTCCTTTTATCGAGTTACATCTTGAGTTACATTCCACTGTTCTTTTTAAAAATGGCAAATCTGACCCACTAAATGGGAAACACAGTGTAGCAGCCCTTACAGTTCTGGACGAAGTTTGTGATGTTATTCTATATTTAACATAGTTATTTTACCTTTTCTTACAGGCAGTGGCTTCCCAAATCCAAAATGGTTCCCCTTGGGATAGATGAGACTATAGACAAGTTAAAAATGATGGAAGGCCGCAACTCAAGCATTCGAAAAGCAGTAAGGATTGCTTTTGATCGTGCTATGAATCACCTGAGTAGAGTACATGGAGAACCAGTCAGTGACTTCAGTGATATTGACTAACAGATTCTACCAAGGCATGAAAAATACCACAGACTTGAACTCTTCTAATGAACCTCTTTGTCTAAAAGAATGTATTGAAGATACAACCCCTTAATTGTTGATTCAGTGGCTGAGTTCTGCAAACTTGAAATTGTTGAGCAATTCTTCTAAATCACCATTGCCATATTGATTAATGGTTTTATCGTGTTGTAGTTTGGAGGATTTTCCACTAAACCTGTTAAAATGTCTTGTTCATAGTGTTCATAATTGTACATAAATGTATATTCAACACTTAACTTATTCTGATTTTAGAAGTAGTTCTTTAATTCCTTTTATAATTTTGCTGGGGAGGGAGTTGGTTTTTGTTTCCATGCTGTTTATTTTCCTTCTTTCTTTCTAAGTTTAAGTTACCTAAGCACCACCTTCCAGCTTAAGGTGTTTAGTGAATTGTAAAGCCTAATATCAAAATGGCATCAAATATATGTTTGCCTGAATCATATACAATATGGTGCTGCTTGTATCATTTCTTCCTTGGTCTGTAGCTTCTGAAAAAGACTTCTGAATGTTTGTGTAAATCATTGCTCTTTGCACAAAGTACCACATATTTAAGATTGATGTAAATTTACAATTACAAATATGTATTTTAAGAAAGGAAGTTGCATTATTTTGGAGGGTACTTTGTGAGAAAGACATCGAGAAAAAAAATTATACTATGTACATCACTTGCAAATCACCAAAAACACTCCATTGTTGCCCAAAATAACTTAAGATTGTTTTTGTTTTAAACAAATCTGGCTTAAAGCCTGCAAGCACATTATTTCTTTCAAAACCATATCCCATTTATCTCCCATTGATTTTATTTTGTTGATATATGTGCCTCCCTGTGTTTTATTTATTGTAGAAAATGTATTAATTTGCTTTATAATGAAAAATAAAATTGACAAATATATTGATATGCATTTTTATACAGGCACATGAGAAGACAACTTGCTTTGGGAGAAAAATGTATTGGAAATTGTATAAAAATAACTTGATGGTTTGTGTGTAATTTGATTTTTTTTGTAACTTGTAATCTTTTGTTTCCAATGAGGGGATTTATGTAACTTTTAATTTAGAACACTTTGGTAGCAATAGAAACTTTGGATACATTTTTGTATGGTACATGTGATGTATATAGAATTAGTACTTTATTTTTATTTTTAAGAAGTAAAGCATTATGTTTGGGCAGGGGGAAAGAAGGAGGGTGGGTTTCCAGAATTGCATTTTTATATTAAAAAAAAAAATAAAGTCAAGATATTGATTGTTGTAGCTACTTTATTCCTACCTTCACTGAGAATACTGAATTTGTAACAATGAAAATGGCAAGGTATGTTTGCAATGTGATTTATAATGACTCCATTATTTATAAATGCACTGTGTTTGAACTCTTTTGCAGTGATATCTTAAATACTGTACCAAGTTATATAGTATGAAACACCAAATAATGCATATGAATGCACGAAGTATTTATGCCCAGCTTTTTTATAAAGGATTAGCAAATACAGCAAAACCAATACTTTTTAAATCTTTTTTTAAAACTTCATGAATAGCATACTTCATTGTTAAACCTGCTTGAATCTTTATTTTAAAGGGACAATTACTTCTTAAATAGTTTTTAATGTTTTTATTCTCTATTGTTTGTAATACCCCCTTAGAAGCTTGAAATAAAATTTCTTTCTCAACTGTTAATTTTGTCCTGAATTTAGCCCCTGAAATTTTGCTGTAGTGCCCATTCTCTTACTCCATGACTGAGTTGTTAGAGGAGCTAGTTAAAGAATCCAATTGTTTTCATGCTATAGCATACAGTGTCATCCTTACTGAGCCCTCTGCCTGGTAGGTATTCTAGTTATGTTATACTAGCTGAGAGCAACCACCTATAATGGACTCTCATAATTACAGAGTACTTGGATAAATTTCACAAATGAGCAAGCAAACCATTTTCTCAGTCTTGACCATAAACCTTGCTTTGCAGGAAGTAGTGATGGTAGGTATCTTGCAAGGAGCATCACAGGTGTGCTGCTCTGACAGAAACAATAGCCACATCAGGTAGAAAACTAAAATGAAAATTTGGTTGTTGGCTTTCATTAGTACTTTTGTGTAATGACTTTCAAAATCTGCCATTTCACCATTCTTACCTTTGAAGAAAATGGAGCTTGCACTTTGTTGAGACGCTATAACCACTTTTGATCTTAGGTTTGCTTATTAAGAGAGTCTTCAGCAAGTAGCCTGCATCAGATCATATTTCAGACAGCAAATATACTTAGAATCAGTGTGTATGAAATGGGATAATGATTGGCAGGCATAGAAAAATGTTTTTTTGGATTTTTCAGATCCCTTAAAAACTGTAATTGCAGTTTGGAATAGGATGATAATTTTGTAAATCTGATATATGTGAAGTATGAAGTACCAGTTCAAAAACAAAAATACACAGTTGAAAATGATTCTTCAGAAGGCTTCCCAAGTTCTCAACTGCCTCCAATGGTGGGAACATTGGAGGGAGGAAAAAAGCTCCTTTTTGCAAATAAAAGTGGGGCTTTAATTCTGTTGTTCTGTTACAAACTGTTTAAGCAAATCTTAAGTGGAAGCTTTAGTGTGAATTTGGCTCAGGCCTTCAAGATTCATTTTCTTGGTTTTATCTTCAGAGGCAGCTTCATCAGTTCTTGGAGAAAGTAACGATGTTTTTCTTGATCTTGAGAGAATTCTGGGCTGGAAAACAGTAGTGATTCAAAGAGGCCCTTTAAGCATCCTATACAAACTGGATATTCTTTTGATGAAATGCATGGAAAGCTGTGTTACTTTCTCTTTTGTGCATGTGATGGAAACTGTCCCAGGACATTGTCTGCGAGGAGGTTGCAGCAATGGCTACAGCTTTTCCTATGCTCCTATGCCAAAGTCAAGTATTTTCCAGTGGCTCTTCAGGTTGGTTTCAAATATAAAATATTTTCTCAGACTTGCTGCTCTTCACTGATGTGTTTGTAAGGAAATGAATACCTGTTTAGAATTTCCCAATTCTAGGGTTTAACCTGATACAGTAGCCAAATGAATACATAGGTATCTGAGAATGTGCTTCTCTACAACTTAGTGTCTTGTAAGAGCATGGTCTGCTAATAACTGTACAATAATTGTGGAATGCAAATTAGTATTCTGGTGGAGGAAAAAGAAGGGAACAACACTATCTAAATATATCCTATTATTTTCTCGAGGAGTGTTACAACAGTAAATACAGCGTGCAGATTTGCATCTTCACTTGTCAATTCTGGTGTTATCATCCCCAGCTAATAAAGTGCAAGAATCCCAGATCAGAAGCTGAAATAAAGTTAATCTGTCTCTTTTGTATTAAAATGTGAGAAATCATGTTTTAAATATTTAGGGAAAAAATGGGGGTAATGACTTTAAAAAATATATATGTATTTGTTACCAAACACAGTGATTTTTGCAATGTTTGCTGATTGTGATTTTGTATTTTTACACTAGAGGGAGCAATACACACAGACCATCAACATTCACCAAAATAAATATTTAATATTTTCTTTTTAAAATGCTGCTATTAAAACTTCTTGCTGTAAAACAGTCTTTCCTGCTTCTAGTTTTTGTAGTCCATTAAAAGTGGATTTCTCTGATGGTCCTGCTGCAAGTGAACCTTTCCCAGAATGTGTGTTTTCCTCCGAAGAGCTGGTAGGTAGGGCAGCAACACTGGATTTTCTGGCTCTCTTAGTTTGTATCTATGTGCTAGTGACAGGCAAGTTACCTTTTCACAGTGATTTATTTAGCTGTTTATTTCTGTTCAGAGGCGTACTGCTATGTATTCGTTCTGGAGGATTATAGACAGAAAATCATCCAGAACTTCTTGCTGCTAGTAACATAGTGCAAGTTGAGTAAAAGGGAGTTGCTGACAAAAATATTCAAATTTGGAGGTGAAGGTGAGAGATGAGACAATCACTTTACCCAGCAGGCTGGTAGAGAAAAGTTGTCTCAAGGATATTCACAGGGAATTTAATAAAAGCTCTCCCGGGTGATTGTGTTGGTAAAGGTCATTATCTGTATTTAAAAACAAATAAACAAACTTTTTTTCCTGCAAGTCTATAACACATAGAAGTGTACATAAATGCAGGAAGCATTTGCTGTCCACATTCTACTTAACACTTCATTTTTCTTGTGTACATTTCTATAAAACAACATTCAGTTCCAACATACCTATTTTATCAGTTCTTCTGTCAAAAAATCTATTTCCTTTAAGACTTCTCTGATATGGTATAAAAAGAGCAAATTCAAGCTAATGAAAATTTTTAAAGTTGCAAGTGCTCTTTTGGAATAGCATGAAATTGGTAAAAGCAATATATACATATATTTTAAACTTTTTGGAAATCGACATTTGGTGGGAGAGGTCTGTAAACTTATTTTTATCTATCTAATTCGTTCATCTTTCTTTCATTGCTTGTGCAACAGAAACTGCTATAAAGTCTTCTGGTAGAGGAGGAAAATGCAAGATCTCAGCATCTGTATTTTAAGGTTATTCAAGGTTTGTTTCCATAGTTTTAAAAATTCAACACTTGCAGTAACTGTGGTCATCCTGTTGTATCTTCTGCTAATAATATATGGGCAGAGGGGGCAGCATAAGCAATATAAGTCTATTAAAAAAAAAAAAAAAAAAATTAATCCCGGTGCGATCTTCTGGACAGACTTTTTTTCTACTGCTTGTTGATAAATTCAGCTCATTTTTTGGTTGTCTATTTTGATCTCCTCTGCAATAAGCAGCACTGTCAGCAAATCAGGCAAACCTCAGCTTTGTGGAAGTACGTAAAGTTCTGGGATAATGTAAATAGTTTCTATGTCCTGTCTCCTCTTTAAACAGTGGGCAGAAGTATGGCCAGTTTCCCCGTTAATCTGCACATTTTTGCATAGTTTCACAAAGGAAGTTGTTTTGAAATTAACACAATTCTTTTTTTTTTTTCTTCCCCAATATTCCTAGTCCTTTTAAATAGCTGAGAATATCTTCCATATCTGAATAGTTTTTAAGGCTGTATGACTTTGATGTGCTGTGCTCAAGTAGATGGGGAACTACAAGAAGAAATTTTTATCAATGGGGGACTGACTATATGAAAAACTTTAAATCATGAACTCACAGAGGACTTCTGGACTTTCTAAAGAACAGCTGAAGTGCTAAAGCAGTGTTTCCGTTAAAAAGGGGGAATTTGGGAAACTGACTGCTAGTGTCTGACACCAGCAATGAAGCCACTGCAAGGATTTGGTGAAAGAAGTGATGGTGGCTGAAGCTTAGGTAGAAAGCTAATAGCTGAGATGGGCTGAGAGAGTACAATAGCATTTTCCTAGTTTCCTGCAAAAACTTTAAAATACTAGACCAGATTTATGTGTGTGCGTTTGTACCCACATCTCTGTTTTGACTGAACTTTTATTTTGCTATAGTAATTCTTTGGCTTATACTTTGCTTCATATGTGGTGTGACTTTTCTATCTATGATAGGGACATCCTAGAATTAGTTTTTCTTTTCTGCCATGTAAACTTCCCTGAGTTAACCTTAAAAAGTGATGCTTAAATACCAGCACAGGGGGAGTTGGGGATTAAATAGATGTTATTTGTCCAAACTAGGACAAGATGCTACATTTTGGTAGTGCTTCCTTTATGAAGTAAAATTAAGACCTGTGTTAAGAGAGATGTCTTTTCTACTGCTGCTACTACTTCACTCTTCTCCTCCCCAATGAAAATAGCTGTTTTAATAGACATCTTTGTCCAAAGAAAATGACAGTAATTAAGTGGATTTAAACAGGAGGAAAAAACAAACAAACAAACAAAAACACTACAGACTGATGGTATGTGAGCTTAACTAGCAATCTAGATTTTCTGCTTTTTCTATGACAGCCGTATTTACAATGGTGAAACTGAGTAGTCTGTAATGTACACATATTAGAAGAAAGTGAAATTGAAGTTACTCCTCTGCACTTCTTTTGGATGATGATTATGGGGAGAACGCATATGAGATGCAGTTAGGATGCTGATGAAGCTTGAAGATCAATTTTTCAGATCAATTTCATCAAATAATTTGAAGTGAGCTAATCTAATTTGCTGCACAATTGTCTGTTTCTTCCCACAGATGTTTATTTCTTCTGAAAATGTCTAATAGAGTACTTGTCAGCAGGTGTTCCCAGCTGAAACAATACTTGTCTTGGTTGCATTGTTGGTTATATTAGAAAATTATCCTAACTTTTAATGAAAATGTTGCTCTCTGAATGGAAATTTCAGCAGTGTAGATTTAAAAAAAAAAAAAAAAAAAGTTTTTAGAGTGTCTGACTAGAAGAGATATATTGAGATAGTTTAAATGCTGTATGAATACATGCATTCTGGACTTTACATGTTATTCTGCACAAGATCAGTCCTGTTTCTTGGACCTGGGGCTGGGGTTGTTGTTGACTCTGAGGGTTTTAGGTATAATGAATGGAGGGTTGTGTTGAACTGCAACAATTCTTGTGTTCTCAGTTTGTGATATCATGGAGTCACAGGACGGTTGAGGCTGGAAGGGACGTCTGGAGGCCACCTGATCCAACCCCCATTCAAGCACAGAGCAGGTTGCACTGGATCGTGTCTAGGGTGGTTTTGAAGATATCCAACAAGGGAAAGTTCCCGGTCTCTCTGGGCAATCTGTGCCAGTGCTCAGTCACCCTCACACAGCACAGAAGTGCTGCCTGATGTTCAGCTGGAACTTCCTGTGTTCCAGTTTGTGCCTGTTGCCTCCTGTCCTGGCACTGGGCACCACTGAAAAGAGCTTGGATCCATCTTCTTTGCAACCTCCCTTCAGGTACTTATAGACACTGATAAAATCCTCCCCCCAAGCCTTCTCCAGGCTGAACAGTCCCAGCTCTCTCAGCCTTTCCTCAAAAGAGAGGTGCTCCAAACTCCTCATCACCACCGTGGCCCTTCACTGGATTGTCTCCAGTATGTCTCAGTTGTACTGGGGAGCTCAGAGATGGGCACAGCATCCCAGCTGTGGCCTCACCAGAGCAGAGCAAAGGGGAAGGACCACCACCCTTGGCCTGCTGGCCATACTTGGCCTAATGCAGCCCAGGATATCTTCGTGATGAAGGTCATCTTGTTTTTCATTGTGCAGAGTTTACATGGGTGTTTTAACACTTAAAAAGGCCAAGTAAAATTTCATTTGACATTAAAATATGTGGTGCTGTTATTTATTAAAGTTCTAATTTCTAGGAAAAAAAAAATTAATAGGAGGCTGCATATAAAATTAGGTCAGAGGTTTCTTAATTTAAAGTTGGAATAAAAATAAATGAAGTCAGAGACAATTGCAGCAGTGGGTAATCGCATGACATTTCTTCCAGAGCCTTGTATGCCTTGATGCCAGAGATCCTGCTCATGCTGCTGTCTTATTATTGCAATTGCTCAAAGTGTCTATCAAATCTTCCACGCTTCGTATAAGCTACTTGCATAAAAATAAACTATTAGCATTTTAACACCTCAACAATAAAAAGTTTTGGCTTTGAAAACTCTGCTCTTGCTTCACAATTGACGTACAGTATATTCATTAATCTTAGTTAGTGTGACAGTATCTTCTGTGGCCAAGGTTACTAAAGCTGACAGTGATGTATTCAATCAGTCCAGGAGTTAGGTGTAGTTAATGAACTACACAAGTCTGTTTTATTACCTGTCTTTCTAAAATTAGTTTGGGGGACAATTTGAAGTTCATATTAGCTCCTGTATTAAAACATCTTTTTAATGCTAGCCATATATGTACAACTACTGGCTAAAGAAAAAACAGATGGAAAGTCAAAAAAGTTACCGAACTGAAGGTGAGTCTGCTTAGCTCTATTCTATTCAGTAAGAGAACATTTGAAATCTTTGTAGTAGACATTAGTTTTCTCAACTTTATGTTATCAAGTTACCACTATCTTTTCTGATCTTCATGGGATGTGTTATAAAATAAGTCACCTTTGTGAAACCTTAATCTAAATCTAAATAATTGAAAGACTGTAATCTGATTCTTTTAGATCCAACTAAGTTACTTTGAAGGCTACAAATATGCCTTTAATTTTTTCACTCATGTCTTACTTTTTTTGTACTGTTATTTTTTTCATTTTATTTTATTTTATTGTTGGCTTACTGTTGGCTTAATTTTCTCCAAAATCTAGCTTTGTCCTTACATCAAAGACTGCAGAGATGAAAAGGGGCAGGTTGACTGGACACCTGCTGCTGGAGTACGGGCAGATGATGCTGCTGCTATGCAGTCATCACCCTCCATGTCATGATTGCAACCAGGCGTGCATAATGTCACTTGACATTTACAACTCAGGTTTAAATCCCACGTGTTATTGTTCTTAATTTTTTTATACTGCAAAAACACATCATTGCCAACCCTTACATACAGTATAAAAATAATTTCACAGCAAGAAATCTGAACAGAAAATATAGCCTAGAGAGAAATGTATTAATTCATTTTTTTTTTATAAATTAAAATTGTCATATTAGTAGCCTGTAATTGATAAAATTAAGAAAGCACTATGTATATATAGTATGTGTGTGTATGTATGTATGTATGTATGAAGAAAGAACAATTGCAGGCTAAAGCCAGAGCCTATATGGCTATAAGCACAGAATGTTTAATTTATTTAAATTATTGTTTAATTTAAATACAACAAGATGGAAAACAGTTCTAGAACAAGACTAAAAAAAAATAAAAATTAAAAAAATTAAAATGGGTTAATACCGCTGCTAAAGACAAAAGTTAGTTTTGTTAAAAATAGAAACTTCAAGTTGGAGGAAAGCTACTTAGTTTAAAGAATGGAGGGAAACTTAAAGGATGGTAAAGAAAAACTGTAGGAAAAGAGCCTCCAAACTGAGATCACATGGCACATGTTGGGCACATACAGAACCGTGTGACAACCTGTGAACACTTCCCATAACTGGCAGCAGAGGTGAAAACCTCTTTAGATCATGTATGTAAGTCTGCAACAAAAATTGCTAGCTGGGATGGCCCCATACTTGAGTCAGGTATACCTGATGCATAGACAGGCATGTGTGTCTGTGGCATATAGATATGTATCACACACACAGAAAGGTACTTCAAATGATAATTTAAGAGAAATGCACTTCTAATCCTTGTGTTTGGTTTTATATGGTATTGCTTACCATTCTGCTTGGCTTCCTAATCTCTTGCTGGTGTTTGACCTGGCATTGCACTACACCCTTCCAGGGGCTTGTCTGTAAATTAGATGTAACAGAAGAAAGTTATAAGTGTCATTGTCTCTGGCTGATGGATAAAAGGGTGAAGCAGAAATTCAGTGCCTTGTCCAAGGATGCAGAGGAAGCTTGGGATAGAGCTAGGAATTGAACTGAACACACTTCTGCATCAGTTGCGAAATTATGACTCCATTTTTAATCAACTGGCAAATTTGGAAGTTAATCACTAACTCATCTGCTCAGTGAATTTTGTTAGATGAAAAAGTGTGATGGGTTGAACCTGGCCAGCGTCCAAACATCACCACAGCTGCTCAGTTATTAATCCCCCACACTAGTATGGGGGAGGAAATTTAAAGAGCAAAAGTGAGAAAACCTGCAGGTTGAGATAAAGACAGTTTAATAAGTGAAGGGAGGAAAAAAAAAAAAGGGGGGGGGGGGGGAAGAGAGAGAGAGAGAAGTGATGCAAAGGCAATCACTCACCACCTCCCTGGGTGGGGAGTGATTACCCATTCCAATGCCTAACCATCCTTTCTGAGAAGAAATTTCTCCTAATTTCCAAACTTTCCCTCACGCACCAGGCAGATGACCTGGTCACAGAAGGACAGAAGGGCACAGAAGGTTGGTCAGGCAGGACCTGCCCTTCATGAACCCATGCTGGCTGGGCCTGATCCCCCCACTGTCCCATATACATTGCATGATTGCATTCAAGAAGACCTGTTCTATCACTTCACCCAAAACTGTCAGGCTGACAGGCCTGTAGTTCCCCCTAAGGGTCCTCCTTACAACCCTTCTTACACATGGGCGTCACATTATCAAGTCGCCTGTCAAATGGGACCTCTCACCATGACTGCTGATATGTGTTGGAAATTGTCTTGGCAATCACATCTGACAGCTCCCTTAGTACCCTTAGGTAGATCCCATCTGGCTCCATGGACTTGTGACAGTCCAGGTGGAGCAGCAGGTCTTTAACTGTTTCCACCTGAGCCGCGGGGGGTGGGGCTGAGGATTATGGGATTATTCTTTTCCCTGTCCTAGGGAAAATTCTTTTTCAGATTAGGAGGCTGAGTACCCCAAGGATAACTAGTCTGACTATTAAGGACAGATGTAAGCACACTTCACCTTGCCTTCTATTTTGCCTGTCTTCCTTGATCTTCCAGATTTGTTATGGGTCTGTCTGTAAGAGTCCAGTATTTCCATTTTTCCCTTTGGTTGATTTGCTTTCTCCTTCTGCACTTTAAGAGAAGAAATGAAAATGTTGACTCCAAGGAAGGTGAACAAACTGAGAAAATCTTCAGAAAGGGAATTCTACCTTTGTGCAATGAGAGGTCAAGAAATTGCACAAGACACAGTTTAGCCAGGTCCTGCTCTATTGACCCCAACGTATCTGCTGAAGTAAATGGTCTTAATTTTTAAGACTAACACTAAGACAACTGCATGAAAATATAGATAAAATCAGAAATTTCAAAGTAATATTTTGAGTAGACTTCTTGTATTCACTTAGAAATATTACAGACAAATATGTCTGCAATTTCAGAACTGTTGTCTGATTTCCAGACAACATGCTACGACTAAAAGCTCAAACAGATCAAACATATAGAAATGATGTAAAGGTAAATGGAATATTTGTTATTCAGTAAATATGCCTACATTTTGCTAAGTAGAAGAGATTCATGTTCTCTTTATATAGAAAACATTTATGTATTAATAAATAAATGCATTTTAGATTCACACTTCTTTTTGGATTATGCAACACCTGTAAAAAATTATAATATATAAAATCAATTGCTTTTCACTCAATTTATAACTATTTGGAATGGTTTAATTCAGGCAGTCCAGAAATGAGAGGCAGATTGCAGTGTCCTTCAACCTTAACTGAAACACATTGTGTACTTGCTGCTAATGATGTCAAAGGATCATATAGATAACAGCAATGTCAACAGGCCTTTGGCAGAGAAAGTTGATAATTGTCTAAGAATGAATTATGAAAATTAACTATTTAAAAGACTGTGGCAAGCCCTAGGATATGACAGAATTAAATCCTGACTTGTCAGGGAAGATATACTGGCAAAGGATAAATCTTCATGGCATAACAGTTAAACAACTTTTCCATTAAAAAGTTTGTCAAAAAAGGTCTGTTTGCTAAGACCCGAAATTCCATGACAGCAAGAAATTTTAACACTGGTTTTTGCAACTGAGTATTCTGAGGCATAGAATGGACTTTTTAGTCAACCCATCAAAGAAGCAACTCTCATTACCTAGGTGGGCTTGCAGTAACTGTGTGGGACAGACATGTGTGATCAGCCCTGTGCCCTTCTTGAGTTTGCCAAGGATCCTAGCTATGCTACATCTATTGCAAATGTCTTCACCACGTTCTTCATGGCTAGAGTGCTTTTTTTTAAAAAAAAAAAAAAAAAAATTATTTATTTATTTATTTATTTATTGGTGGGATAGCTTGACTCTAGCAAATTTTAATCTATTTCTGCCATAAACCACGGAATAATCATGAGATGTAAGACCTCTGGATTGAAATTCCCTCCCTGACAGATATTTAGTTGCTTAATTAAAGTGGGATAACTTTATCAGCATCTGGAAAAGACTTTCTCACTATAGGCAAACTAATTTACCGTGATGATTTAAGTTTATCTGTGTGACTTTGCTTTGAAATGAGGCATCAGTGCTGACCCAGAGGGACTCTCTGCTCAGCCAGCAAGGGCTGTTCACTTTTGTCTTTCAGTCCTTATTTTTATGTGATCTACTGCGTACTGGAGGGCATACAGCATGCTGAGATTGGACAGGTCTCCCTGCATGTCTTCCAAGACTTTCCAGAGTGAAGGTGGCCTCAGGAAAGCAATTAACTTTATAGATTTTGAAGGACTTCAAGTGAAAAGCTTGGGTTTAAATCATACATGCTTTGTAGATATTTACATTGTTTTAATTTCTCTTATGTTTTCCAAAGTCTTGGAGTAAATATTTATAACTGTTTTTGTTTTGTTTTGTTTTGATTTGATTTAAATCTCAGATTAAAGATCTGAATCTTCTTACTTTTGATATAACTAAATTTATTTCTTTAGAAATGTTATTTTCTTCATAACTGTCATTTTCCCTGCAACATAAGTTATATCCAGGTGCTTATAAAAGTAGTCTAATTCTCTAAGGTGCCATACCTTTAACATATAGCCAATTACCAAATATTATGATATACTTTTCATTCCTGCCAGATTGCCCATGTTACAGAATTAACATAGTTTTGTGATACAACCTAGTAAGTTTTTGCTTGTTTCCCAAATACCTTTTGCTTAGATCGTTTGCAGAGCATTGCTATTTCCTTTTGCCCACTATCTGAGGCAGAACTAACTTCTCACTTTCCCTGGTTCCTGATCATTAAGCTGCTCTTTCTATATGCTAATTCATCACTACCTGTCCAACATATCAAAATATATTGGCAGGGTTACTTCTAAAATTTACTGAAGTTTTGAGTAACTTTCAATTAAATCAGTATTTGTCAGGCTAAAGGGCTGCAAATCCACCAGTCTGAGTATATGTGACCAACATAGCACAATTTAGAGGAAGCTGATGCTGAAGCACGTATTTTATGACAGTTGTTCTACTGTCAATGAAGGTTTTAAAGTGACAACAAACCTCAAAGGCTGAGCAGTGATTATTTTATCTTGAAGATTGAAAAAGTACAGCTTCTCTTTTGTATCTGCATAACCAACTGGAGTCTCAAGGCTACAGAAATAAGTAGCATAAAAATGATTCCCACTTCAAGGGGCACAAAACAAGCAATTTCAGATATCTTTAGAGCATATGCAAGCAAATCTATGCCATATAACTTTTTGAAATTGTTTGCATCCCTGCAGGTGGTGTGAGTTTGGGGCAAAGAATTAAACCAGTTCATGGTGGTCTAGAAATAAGAAGCAAGATCTAACTAATTACAGGAAATGTTCTGATAAATCCACCTGTATATTCATCTTTTATGTGTACGTATGCATATATTGGTAAACGTGTATGATGTAATTCAGTTTACACAGTGACTGCTCATTCCTTGTGAGTGTTTTATGTTGCATAAGAATCAAAAGTGTATAAAGCTAAGAAATGGTTCAGGCAATCTCTAACCATTCCCCAAGACCTTCAAATGAGGATAGACTATTGCTGCTGTTTCCCTTCCTCCCTGTACAGTGCAGTAAAAAAATACGTAGTAAAACAAAGCTACACAGAAAAGCTAGCAAGGAATAACTTAAAAACTTTATGCTCTACCAAGAGCTTGGCATAGTCCTAAGAATTTTTGCAGGTTTCGGATGCTAGTAGTCTGGATGGTGGTCCTGGTCCTATTCTTGCAGTCTGATTATACAAGTCTGACTGCAGGATTCAGGCTCAGGCAAATATTTACAGAAGAAAATTGTATGTGCTAAGCACATACATTTTTAGTAACAGGTGGGTGAGAAACATTTGGAAGCAGAAGAGTTCAAGGACTATTTTCTTCTAATAGTATTACTGATCCAGTCATTTATTTCCTGTCTTTTTCTCAGGAAAACAGGACCAGGAAAGCAAAGCAGGATAAGCCCTGCCGTCTTCGTCTTCCCAGATGTTTCATGCAATGCGAAGCTTACTTTATTTTTTTATTTTTATTTATTTATTTATTTATTTTTTTCTGACCACAGAACAGATTTCATTTTCAAATGACAGAGAAAAATGTTTCAGCTCTGTCTAGTGGTACCTACTGATGGTGTTTAGTTCCAAGATGACTGAGTCTTCAAAATGTAAAAATAGCTAAACATAAAGAAACCCTTTACTACAGCGATTTTTGTATAGGAAAAGAAACAGTAAATTTTAATTGCAGTCAAGATGTTTTATATTTGACATTAAGGAAAAAGCTCCCTCATAGTAAAAACGCTGCACAACTTAGATTTAGACAGCCAATGGATATTGTGGGATTTTAGTTACTAGAGATTTACAACTCAAGGTAACATTTGTGATGAAGATTTGAGGTAGTAACTTGTGGAATGGAGGAATGGAAAAGATGAGTTCTCAATGTTCTTTCCAGTCTTACTTTGTGTGATTCAATAAAGAAGATGTATACAATAAAATACAAAGTATATGCATATATCCATTTCAATGTCAGAGTCCTATAGGGCAAATTAAGAAGATTGAAGATGTCACACAACAGTAGAGCAATTGCAAACATTTAAAATTTGTGAATGTAAAAATAAGTAATACTTCCTTTCATTTCTCTTCTGAGAAAATCTTTAAAAACATGACTTTGATTTGAAAAAACTGAAAAGACTTTTCTCCTTCTCCTTCTCCTTCTCCTTCTCCTTCTCCTTCTCCTTCTCCCTCTCCCTCTCCCTCTCCCTCTCCCTCTCCCTCTCCCTCTCCTTCTCCTTCTCCTTCTCCTTCTCCTTCTCCTTCTCCTTCTCCTTCTCCTTCTCCTTCTCCTTCTCCTTCTCCTTCTCCTTCTCCCTCTCCCTCTCCCTCTCCCTCTCCCTCTCCCTCTCCTTCTCCTTCTCCTTCTCCTTCTCCTTCTCCTTCTCCTTCTCCTTCTCCTTCTCCTTCTCCTTCTCCTTCTCCTTCTCCTTCTCCTTCTCCTTCTCCTTCTCCTTCTCCTTCTCCTTCTCCTTCTCCTTCTCCTTCTCCTTCTCCTTCTCCTTCTTTCTTTATCTTTTTTTTCTTTTTTATTTTTTTTTTCTCCAAAGTGAAAATAATCCTATTTTAAATTACAGTTTAGATTTTACTAAAAGCTTAGAAACATTCCTTTGAAAAGGAATTCCAAGGAGATTGAAAGTTACTAGAGTAACTCTAGTAGAGATGTCTGTAGTAGATGTTGAAGATGTCTGCTCGACTGTAACAGGGGACAAACTTTAATCTTTTTTTTCCTGTTACTTGACTTTTTCTTTCTATCTTTACACTTTTGCCACTCTAGAAGCAGTTTTGGGGTTTGGTGAGATTTCTAGCACTCAGAAAAATTTCATGGTAAATTTAGTTTCTAGCTTTCCTTTCTGAGATAGATGTGAATTTTAAAGTGTGTATGTATGTGAAAAATATATATATGTGAAAAGTGATTTTTTGCAAGTTGTTATCTTAACTGAGAAATTAATTAAACTGTTTCAGATTGATTTTTTCTTTTCTTTTTGTAAAATAATACTTCAATCCCCTTTCACTGTAAATTTCATTGTGATCAAAATTTCCACATCTTATGTGAAAAATATTTAGTTTTTCCCACTTGCACAGAGTTAAAAGTAAGCATAGTTTCTGAAGTAAAATGTTTCAAAGTGGAAAACTGCATACATTTTAATTGATACATTTTAAAAATGGCTCTTTTTTTTTTTTTTTGTAATTTTCTGGCTGAAATTTCAATCTATATGAATTCACATTTTTTTGTTGTTGTTGGCAGAAAAAAGGCAAACAATTTTATGAGATGAAATCATCACCAACATTTCTATAATCAATGGAGAGTTACACAAATAAGTAATTTTCTTGTTTTTACAGGGTTTGTGCATGTGTGTATGGCCAAATGAAAAAAGCAAAAGTAAATTAGTATGTTAAAGCTTCACTTACTCATTCTCAATATGCTTCACCTGACCTGTTAAAAATGAATACGTTTTAATTTGAACAATTTTTCTATGTGCTTGATGTTATCCATATATATAATATTGCTGTACATATTTATAATGAGTCTCATCACATTTCCTAGCCTTTGGATAATGAGATATTTAACAGTACTAACATTTAAAATAACATTATCAGTATTAGAGTTAACAACATTGAAAATAATAGAGTAGTTGAAACTTCAAGAACATCTTTGTTCTACAATGACATTGTGTGGTGCATTTGATTATAACTGTAGAAATAGAAAATTGTTTCATTAGCATGGGTTTGCTAGTATCTGAACTCTCATTAAAGTGCTCTGCACAAGAAAGTTGCATATGGCTGAGGTGTAAATTTTCTTATCCTAACCTGATACTGTAATTCTCATAACCAATCTGATACAAAATGTGCCTGAAACATTGTGGAGGCTTACAGATAAAGCAGACCCCAAATGTCCTCCAAACCTGGTCTAGATGTCACCAAAACCTTATCAAACCTCTTTCTTCCTAATATATGGGTATTAAACAAGTAAAATAATAATAATAAAATCTCCTAAAACCAGGAGGTTCCTATGTTTGGTACCAGAAATGAGAACAATGTCATAATTTATGATTTTCTTCCCATATCATTCTTGATTAAACTTCACATCCAAATCCTGTTTTAATCATTTTAAGGAATGTGCTCATTATAATTGCACCCAACATCTACCCAGAAAAAATTCCAAATATTATTTGAACAAAAAACTCGAGAAAAATGAGAACTTTGAAAAGAATCGTGTTTTTCCCCATGAGGACCTACTCTATATGCTGCAGGTATTCTCTTTGATGGATGATGCCACAGGGATAGTTTTGTTTAGCATAACATATTGCCTGTTAAAATAAATCTAAAAGAACACTGAGGTCATACTGATCTAGTCCCAAATGTCCCTATAGACATATGTAGAGACAGGTGGTTAACTCAGCCTCCTGTCCAAAACAAGATCTTCAGGGATTTCTACTTATTCTTGACAGGCAGTCAGTTCTCAGGGCTTTATGAATATGTTTGATGGAAATATTTACAGGATTTTAAGATGGAGCTGTGGGTTCTTCAGGTATAAACAAAGTCACCATCAACCTTTCAAAGATGGTTTACTTGGGACTTTGGAATTAATTTCCTTTCCATGAAGAAATTAATATGAAGTCCTGAGGACAGAGCTTAGATTATTTAAGGCAAAAGCAGCACCATTCAATCACGTTGCATTGCAATGCATTTCTACCTTTTTCTGGAGACATCTGGGGCACTTCTGAAGTGGTTCTTGTGCAGCTGATTCACTGCTTGAAAGTTTCTGCAAAGTTGCTGCCATTTGAGTGCTGTGTGATGTGGGTATCCATTCATTGTCAACAAAATGTGGGCAAAACCTCTGTTCTGCAGTGATATCAACCAGAGGACTGCAAATCCTTCCAGCTCAGTGTGCAGTATGTCTCTTGCTGCTATCCCATCCTGCAATCATACCCCATTGTTTCATACAGTCATTAACAGATACTATAGCACTTCCTCAAACTTCAGCTGCTCCATTCATCAGAAATAGGGGCTGAGAGAGCAGACCAAGGTCTCTCACGATGTTTAATTCTGTGAAAACACAGCTGATACTATTGCTATGAAAGGAATCACTTGTCTTAGCGCTCTGATATGCTAGCTCCTGTTATTGATCCCCAAAAGATGATGGAAAATAGTACCCACTGCTTTAACTTCTTTGCTCCATGAAACAATGTATGGTAACTGAGAGCTGTCCAGAATATTGTTCATGCATAATAATACAGCAGCTGGGTCATAAAAATGTATAGCAACAAAGAATATTGTCATGCAGGATTAATATCTTTTTATCTTTGAGGCACAAAAAGAATTCCTATATTGATATGGCAGAACTGTGGGTAATAATGGCAAGGCTGATTTTGTGGCATTGCTTAAAATTACCTCCATAATTCCACCAGGATTATCTCCTTGTGCTGGTAAATGCAGATGCAAATATATCTAAACTCAGTTTTAAGCATGACACAACAGAGTCTGAACACGTTCCCTCATAGTCAGGTGTGGATACATCACAGCCTTTGGCTCTTTAATTCTTACATTCCTGTACAGAAATGTCTTTTCAAGACTATTCTAAAACCACTAAAATTCAAAGCTGGTTTAAATGAGATTTTGCCTGGTGGCTTCTACATGATGATAATTCGTTGTCCTTATAAATAGTGAGGCTCTGTTACACTACTTGAAACAGACCAAGCTTGTCTTTCCAGAAAAATAGATTTCTGAGCAATAGTTGTGATTTTTTCAATTAAAGCAAAATTTCAAGTGAATTTCAGCACGTGGATGCAGCAAACATATGGAGCAGCAGATGATTAATATGTGCATACAAAAATTCCCAAGAAATCCCCATTGTTTTAATAGATGAAAGTGATTCCCAGTGAGCACAAGGTTCTAATATATCATAAAATCAGATGTTAATAAATAAATAAATAAACCAGTTTTCATGAATGAAGTGTGCTAGACCTAGAGTGCTGTAACTGCTGATGTGCATGCCCTTAGCATTAACCTTATTGACTTCAGCTTAGCCCTTGCTTGAAAGACAAAATGCCATAGGTATATGATGTTGATGATCAGGACACATATATCTAAAACACTTCTACTGATGTTCAGTCTTTTCCAAAGGAGCAAAATCCAACTAAATTGTTCGCTAGTAATAGAGTAAATTTTTGACATTTACAGTTTATTTTTACTTGCACAAATAGTGATTCTGCCTCCATTTTCCTACTAATTTAATTGAGAAATTTTTAGGTGAGACCCACTATAGAATTTATCACATATTTGTCTTTGGAACACCTGGCGGAAGGGCCACCAGTTTAATTTAGTGTTTCTGTGTCTCTCTGAACTACAACATTAAACACAGGCTACCTGTTAGTAGCCCTGTTTCAGGAATTTATTTTATTTGTTTGTTTATGTTATATTTAGTGGAAAGAAGCATTTTGATACAATAGTGATTGGGGCTGGAGCAGATTAAATGCCTGTGTCTTTATTGTCAGAAGTCACTTCCAGGACTTTAGGTTCTGTCACCTGATCTATCTACGGACATTATAGATTACATGCACTCTGCAGCTACCCATATTCTGTTATTCTATATAAGTACAATTTGCCTTTTTATGACGTTTGGTGTCACATTTATGTTTTCATCAAAGCTATGATCTAACCTAAAGATGATAATGTAAACATGTCAAAATATATCACATGTAAAGATGTATGGTTGTTATTGTTGTGACTGAAAATATCTGGTTCTACTCACATATTTCATGTGAGAAATTTGATAATAATGAAAAGTTGTAAAGTTATAGAATTAGAACAAAAGGTGAAATAATAAAAATGACAAGCTTACCACAACAACAGACACTGAAATGGATGTTGGTTTTCTGTTATCTCTGCTTATGTCATATATGTTACTCTGTGGTTACACGCTCAGCAACTGCTGAGTGGAGGTCTGTGATTTTTGTTCTTCTGAAATGTGATTATTTTAGCATGGGAGTGCCTTTTAGTACCCAAATCCATTAGAATTTGGTGGAAGGAACCTGGTCTGTTTGTCCTTCTTGCTCTAAAGGACTGAAATATTCCACCCTGCTCTTTGCTTTAAAGGGTGTTATGTCTGCATTCTCATAGATCTGAGGTGTTTAGATATGCACTAATATTCATTGAGGCATGATGGTGTACCTTTCCAAATACAACCAACTACAATGATCTTACATCCCCCTGTTCAACACATGCATGATTATTTTTTTTTTTTTCAAAAGACAAGCAACATTTGTATTCATTTCATGTAGACTGGACAAAGTTAAGAGTTTCTGAAAATCAGATATGATTGGAAAGTGAAAATGAGTGTTCACTGTTAAAAATTCATCTGGTTATTTTGTACACAAATGGTTGAATATTTGCATTTTTTCAATTTCTTTTTCAACTTCTAGAATACAACCTGTGTGTGTTAACTTAGAAGCTCCTCTGTGTATTATTACAGCAAATAGATAACATAGTAAATACATGTAGAGACAAAGTTAACTCAAAATGTGTACTTATTGTATAAAATGTTACAGAGAGTTACATCGGAACTCTCATACTATTAGCTAGCTGATATTATGAACCTGTAAAAGAAATGCAATTCGGGCTAATATTAATGGCTGATTATTATTGGCTAGTTACTATGTGATTAGATTTCAAACTTTTTAGTGTTTTACACAGCATCTCTGGAATAAAAAGCAAAATGCTTAAACAACAATAACAAAATGTATTTAATAATGTCCCAGTTTGATACTCTCTATATCATATATCCCCAACACATTGTTAATATTGATCAAGGGACTTTTTCATCACATGTTCATTGGGTTCTGAAATGAATTTGGCATTTTGAGGTCTCATAGTAAGCTGCATATTAACAGTACAAAGAAGGAGCTGCACATACGGCAGGGCCTTGGAAAACATAAAACAATGCTCTTAGCTTTTATCTTTGGATGAAACAGTCTCCTTGAAAGCAGATGACAGAGCAGGGAGCAGGGCTCATCATCCCCCATAATGAACTTGCATTCTCCAGATGTGTCCTGCTGTTGGGAGTATCTGATTGCCTGGGATTTCCTAGCCCAGCAATCAGGCTACAGGAGGACAGGCTGCTTACAAAGCAGGCAGTTTGAAAAAGTGTGGCAATGATAAAATTAAGTACATCACACATGCAATTCTGCATCATATATGTATACTGGATAAACGCTGTCAAATCCAGATAATGGTGTTTCAAATTTTCAATTATACCTGTCCCTGCTGGAACACTTATATTTATTTTTTTAAAAACAGCTTTTGAAAATGTCTTTAAATAGGATGTAAATATATTAAAATATTTTAGATGAAGATATAGAGTAAATAAAACACTTAATGCCCACTAACCTCTTCAAAGAAACCTGTGTAACTCAATAGGAGAGCAGTTTTCCTGTATTAAAGTTGCTTTACTAGATAATGTCTGTTGGGAGAGCAAATTTCTTTACCAAGCCACTCTCTAAAAGATTTCATTTAACTTTTATGTCTGAATTTATAAACCATTAAATTAAATTGAAAATTCGTGCACATAAAACTGCTCCCTGTAACTGTAAAACATTGCAGCTATAAAATATTTATTATTAGATAATATTAATTTTTCGGTAAACTGTAGTTTCTCTGATTGTTTCAGGAGTACTTAACATCCTTACTTTGCTCTTAAAGATTCATTAAAGAGTCTTTAAAAAATAATTAATTTTTTTTTGAGTGCCATAAATGTGATAAAAAATGTCTTCATTGCTGATGTCTGGATGGCAAGCCTAGATTTTGAAATTTTCATCTGCAGCCAGACTCCACAAGATGGCATTCTTGGACTGTGCATGCCTCCTCAAATTATCCTGCTAATAGCAGTCTTGCTGCAGTTTGCAACTTTGTGAACAGCTCTGAAGAGCAGTGTGCCATGCTCATGGCTGGGGGTGCACTGTAAGTGCCTCCAAAACGAAGAGCAGTGCTTTCAGATGAGCTCTGGTACCCTCAAAATTGGTAGCTGAAGTGATGCAGGTTGCTCTAGCCAGTTTCTAGTGATATTCAGTAGATACTCTAATCCAAATGTGTTTTGCTGTTTAAGAGTATGGAGGCTTTAAGAGTATAGAGGCTGTTTAGTAGCATGGATACCTCTTAATGCCTTCCGCACATTTAATGCAAGCAAGAGCATCAAAGGTACCCCTATGCACGCAAATGCACTGTACATTGTTAGATGTAGATGTTACCCAGCCCTGTTCCTACCACAGTTTTAACCCCAACAATTGTTTTAAAAACTAGTAATCCTTTTCAATTTCAATCCTGAAATTGAAACTGAAATTGAAAGCACTGTAGATTTCACTTTTTTTTTTTTTTTTTTTTTTTTTTTTGAGTGGCCATTCTCTCTCTCCAGGTGCTCAGAAGGAGTCCATGCAGAGAGTTTTTTTTCAGACTTTCACCATCTTCTGGTCCAGCTGTCCAGTCATGCTTCTCACGGGACATAAGCAACGGGACAAGTCACTGCCCAGGGGTGGACAGCCCCTCCTGTTGTCTTGTGGAAATAGCCAGAGTAGACAGAAGTACCACTTTAGATATATAGTAGGATTCACAGATGAGAAATTTGGGAATTTTTATACTGCAGACTGCTCTATCACTCAAATGGTTCCATACTAGGTGCAGCTCTGCAGCATAAGCAGTTGCATGGTTATCCACAGTTGGATACATAACACTTCAAATGATGCAATGATACATCCTCATTTACTGGCTATAGAAAATAAATAAATATAAAATTTATTTACATTCATTCAAGGAACACACTGTACCTGCTCATTACTGTCCAGGGCATCTAAACTTGCACAGGCTTGAGCTTGATATGTGGAAATGACAAAATCGTACTATGAAGGATAAAAAGGAAATTATCTTGGAGAAACCTAACAAGAACAAGATGATTAAGTCTCTCTTCTCTGGAACTGCATTTTCTTTATGTTCTGGAGTTGCTGAAGTTTTCTGAGGATTAAAATTAGGTGCTAGCACCTTTCTCTGGAGCATATGGAGATCATTGTGACTTCTTTCTTAACAGGGATAGTTAAAAGAACAAAGGTTGATGGGAACCAAAATGAAGAAACCCAGTTTGCTCTTCAATGTTGCTTGGAAAAGGAGACAAAAGCGAAGGTAGCCATGCAGAACTGTATTTGCTGGGGTCTTCCTCTGACCCTTTCTGCTCATCCTCCATGTGTCTGGGCAGCTGCAGTCTTAGATTATTCCAGAAAATAGTGGTTTAGGCAGCCTGGCAGGAGCTGATGCTATCATGTAGCTACAGGAAATTGCCATCAACCTGACCCTCTCTGATGTGATTGCTTTGCAGGTTTCTTGGTTTCTCCTCCTTTCAAGTTTTGATCTACATTAGCCTTATTCCAAGGTAAAAGACCATATTTCCTAAATTGTAACAATTTTTGTTATTGCATTTCTAAATTCCATAAATACTTTTATTTCTCAAGCTTGCTTCAGTTACCGTCATATTTTTCTCTACTTTCCAGATTTGACATGGAAATTTTAAACAAAACAGGGATCTACTGCCAGTCTCCTTACCACTTTTGACCATAAATCAAAATACTGATATTTATAATTAATGCATATTTATGGGTATTCAGATAGTTTCTACCCTGTATGATTATGTTTATTGCAATTCCAATTGAAGTTAATTTTGGAGATATTACAGTTTTATGAGACATTACATGAAGTGTTTTAATAAATCTAACCCACTTCTGTTCATCACCTGCAATATTTTTTTCATAACGCATGTATAAGAAAAATCATGTTGCACATTTCAGCTACTATTTCTGGGAAAAAAAGGCGCTTACCAGAACTCAATATTGCTGAATTATAGAGTGTTTCACAGACAGAGTTGATTGTGGAATGAATTTAGAACGTTCTACAATAATTTTCCCTTAGTACCTCGTGCTTGTTAAAGAAAGGGCTGAGTCAGAAATCGTAGTGGGAAGGTTAGACCTGATCCTCAAAACTGTGCATAAAGCTTGTATAGAAGGTAATCTAAACACGAAGAAAACCTACCCATGTAATTTTTCATTTTATCATCTCTAATGCCAGCAAAATGACAACACACCCACATAACACTATAGAAAGGTGACAGAAAAATTAAAGGTCTCATCCAGTCTTGTTACATAAAGGGGAGTCTTTCAGTTGTTTTTAATAAGAGAGAGATCAGGTCTTGAGAATGTAAATAGTCAACTGTTATTTGTGTTAATTGCTTTTATTCTTAAAATGTCCCAGCAGGAGCTCTTCTTCAGTCCAAACTGCCTGAGGAAACATTATAATGTGTGTGCATGAGGGGAGCTTATTCTCTTCTTTAACCGTTTACTTATGATAACCTTGTGTTCATCTGCTAGTCTATTTTGTGTATGTGAAGCTGTATTATTTGCAGAGTAATTAAATTGAGAATGTTTCTCTGCAGTAAACACATGCATTATCAATATTGTCTTTTTATTTATTGTAAACACTAAGAAGCAAAAGATAAACTATCCTTGAAATAAAAACAAATTAAAAGAGAAATCTCTTCAGAGGTCATGAATTTTCTAATTGACTATTCAGATTCGCAGGTTATCACAAAAAGGCTATTACTGAATGTAATATAAATGTAAAAAAAAAGCTTTCAAAAATATTTACAGTATAAAAAAATCATCACACAGCAAACAGTGATTGGAGTCCTTATTGGTTTGATGTACAATCTTAAGTTTTTAAGTCTTAAGTAGTAGAAAAATATGCTACTACTGAAAGTATTCTAAATGTTAAAAGAAATAAAAAGCCTTTCTAAAATTAATTAGAGTAAAAAAAAAAAAAAAAAAAAAAAAACAAAAAACACACATTGTATTCCAAACTGAGATTTGTACAAGATCAACACGGAAAGCATTTGTTCTTCTGAACCCAAACTGTAATAACATTTTGTTTTACTCTGATGGAAGCAGAGCTGGGTCAGCTGGATGTTCATACCCCACTGCTGCTCCAAAGCGTCTCAGGGCAATTCTCTCCCATGAGGCATCAGTTCCCACTGTTAAAGTGTGGGAGGTTTCACTAGGCAAGGAGGAAGGAGGGAAAAAAAGACATTGTCATCATTTTTTTTTTTCTTTCAAAGCTTACTGACTTTGTCTTCACAAAGTAAAACAAAAAATGGTGATAAGTGATGATGATTCTAATGGGCTGTATCTGAAAGCCTCCCTGTTGCATGGCTCGTTTGTATTTGCTGGGTGGTGTTGCAGACTTGCTGAAATAGTTTGCCTGGAAAGGGGGGGCACGCTGCATACATGCCCCAGTGCAGCTTCCCAATAGGGCTGGTGCCAAGCCTTGGGGGAAACCTGCATTTGTGCCATCCTGCAAGGGACTTACCCTGGGGAGCCTTCAGCTCCCAGGGTGGCAGCCACAGCAGCACACGGATCCTGTGGGGCTGCGGTGCTTCTGGTATACAAACCTTTCCTGCAATTTACCTCATCTCACAGAGCTGAGCTCCCCACACAGGAGGAGTTGTTACCTTAATTGAGTATTTTTTTTTTTTCTTCTGATAAGCTGTAGACATTGGAGAGTATAAACTCTTGTATCATCTGGTGTGTTCACAGTATGCAAATGGTGGAGCACCTCCCAGGCCGTGGGCTCCTGGCACACCAGAGATCCTGTGATGGCAGGTGTTAGCTCATGCCAATGTATGAGTTTGCCCCAGAGGCTGGGTGCTCCTCTGCTTTGAGAAGTGACCATGGTTGGTCAGTCATGCAGCCCCCTCCTGTCCTGTCTGTCAGAGTTTTATCGACCTCCTGTCACTGCTATTCCTTCAAAACAAGGCTCGGGCTCATTAGTGGGGCAGCTTGTTCAGCTCCTGCCCCAGACATGGATGCTTGTGGAGGAAATTGTGAGTTATCGACATGGTAGGTCTCATTCCTTGTTAAAAATAGAAGTCATTAAAATGTTTTGCAATTATTCCAATTAAAACTTTTTTTTTTTTTTAATTATTTTTATTATTATTTTCTCCCCAGTCAGGAATCCTTCTTGCCGACTGTCAGTATCATGCTTAGTTAAATAATCTGGGAGAATTTGTCACATTATTTACACTGGAATAAATTATGTTACTTTCATACCAATTTGCCTTATCAACTGTTGCTCTGATGTTGCACCAAGTTGCATACCCTGGAGAACTGCATACAGGTTTGGAGCTAGGATCTCTGGCTTTCCAAAGCAGAGCCTGTCACTAAGATCACCCTGAAAGGGTAAGGATTGATTGGTTTTCTCTGAGGCATCAGCTCATTACATGATGTTACAGTGTAATAGCTAGATGAAAACAGTCTGAGTTTTAACCTGGGGCTTTTGGGACCCTCAGTGCTCCCCGCTGCCTCTGGACCCTAACACTTGGCTCACTTTCAAAAGCTGCTCACCCTGTTTCATCCAAAGCACTACTTCAGCTTCTTCATTTGTGAAATGGGACTAACAGCTTCACTGCCAGACTCAAAAGCTGGAATGATGAACAGTAATATTACCAGTTTGTTTTCAATATTCTGAGTTTTTTTTTAATGTATTTTTTTTTTTTTTAATTTGCTGTTTTGACTTTTCATGCCATTAAAATATTAGAGAGTTTTTATTTTATTTTATTTTATTTTATTTTATTTTATTTTATTTTATTTTATTTTATTTTATTTTATTTTATTTTATTTTATTTTATTTTATTTTATTTTATTTTATTTTTTGTGTGTTTTCTGCTGTAGCTGTAAAGGCTAAAACTTTCTTTAAAAATAAGAAATTGAGACTGGATATATTTGCAATACTGTATTAGTAAGGTGCTGAAAAAAATCCAGGAATTATAAGAAGAAAGCCTGCAAAGATACCTGAGAAAGAGCCTGCAAAAATAAAACTAATTATTATTTATAATATTAATAACTATTATTATATTTATATATTTATAATATTAATAACTATTATTATTATACAAACATTAACAAAGTGCCAATCGTGATAGTTTTATTTTAGCTCCTAAATATTCTAAAGGACACCATTTACTTAGAATATATATATGCTTACTTTAGTGTTTTTAATATTTCAGGCAGCCTATTATAAACTGAAAAATAATTTTCTCCTGAGGAGTGAAGAGCCTGTTGTTGCAAAAGATATTCAACTGGTTTCAGTAACATAATTCTGTTGGTGTACACAGACTCTTTAAATTGATTCTGGCTTGGGATCTGGCCCCAAATGAAAAGGATTCATCCCAAATTAATCTACTCCTTCGGATATTCTATTTCTGGGATCTTTGCTTTCCCCAGTGAAGGTCAAGGCAGTAGGAGGTAAAACATTGACATGATTAATATTCTCCATATCTGTCTGGAGCTGAATGCCTGGTGCAGTAAGCCAGCTGACCAGAGGGCATTGTTAAAGAAGGTGATGCGTTCGTATAGCTAAAAACACAAAGACACGCATGAGCAAACTTTTTAGCTGTAAGGATAAGGTTCAGATCTCTGTCTGGCATATCAAATTGTTATAGTTGCACCTTATTCAAAGACAGATGGAAATTGGCTTGAAGTAGTCTTTTTGATCACAAGGAAATCTACCTTGTTTCAACGCTAAAAGAAAATGAAAAATACTTTTTTTTTTAAAAAAAAAAATTATTTATTTAGCATTTAGAATTTGTATTTTTTTTTTTTTTGTATGTAGAATATCTTTAGAATGGAAACATTTCCAGCATTGTGGGTACTACCACTGGTATTTCCACAAGAATGCTGCAAAATTATGTTCAGAAGCTAAATTTGTATGGCTTACAGGGAGGAAAAAAAAAAGTAAAGTAAAATAAAGCAACGAAAGAGGAACGAAGAGGAAAAGAGGGGAGGCAAGGTGAGGCAAGGGAAGACAAGGAAAGGCAAGGCAAGGAAAGAGAAAGGCTGCAAAGGACAATGAATAATTTTACACTGCATTTCTGTGATTCAGTACCAAAGGAAATATTCTGCAGTGACTTTGGAAATGCCAAGACACCACTCTGTCGAGAAAGTCTCAATCTGTTTTTTTCCTGATGAAGGCTGCCTTTATTTCAGCCCAAGTGCACACTGAGTACTCCAACAACTGAAAAACTAACGATGTGTTGAGAAGCAGTCATATCCCTTAGATGCTTCAGAGGAGCTTATTTTTTCAATGAAAAAAAAAGATGAGTAAAAAAAAGAATCATCCTAAATTTTTCATTTCATGAAGAAAATATTAAATATTTTAAATAGATTTTAAAGTACTAAAAACAGTTACAAAATCTGAAGATAAACTTAGTCAATATTAACTTTACAGTTTTATTTTCCCTTATTCCTACTTCATAGGCTAATTTTCTTTCATCTTGATCAATATGTCAGAATTTCTGCAGAATGGAGAGTTTTTCATGTCAGTGACAATCATTTTGCATTTAAAAATGTCTAGCAAAGAGAAAATTGACCTAGGAAGTCTGGAGAATAGGTGAATTGTAGCGTTCTTTCTGCCACCTTCTCCTCTTCCTTGTCTGATTGGGGAAGGTTTAAGTCTGCTACACAGAATGAAGCATTTTTGTAGGAAAGAATATTTACTAACAAGTAATATTTTTACAGTTAAAGCCACTGCTGCTAAGGTCAGTGCATAAAACATTAATAGTAGTTTGATTTGTTCTTTTCCTGGAATTTCAAAGCAGAAATCATTATATTTTGAGAACAGGAATAGAGATACTCTCTGGTGGAAGATAGTGCTTTTGCAGACTGAAGGTTGGTGATAGGAGGCTGTTATAGGCTTCTGAAAGAATAATGACTTGTGGCACCACTAGATTGATACAGGTTAGGACCAGGGCTTGTGGCACTCTATCACTGACAAACCTATGCCTCAAATGCCATCAGTGACAACCCTCACTCCTCTATACCTCCTGCATTACTAGAACGAAAAGATAAAAGAAAAAACTTAGCCTGAACCTATTTAAGTTATAAAGAAAGACAGAAATTTTATTAGCTCTATGAAAGCACAAGGTAGCAAATGATGGGAAACCAAGAAGGACTTAAATTGCCAACAAACACCAGTCATGGCTACAGAGAGTAAAAGGTCTTTAACTAAATATGTAAATAAAGTATGTACCAAGAATGTTGGTATGACAGCCTATTTCTACAGATATCACTTGCTTGTGTTTTCCTTCTAGAGGAGTTTACTCCATTTTGAGTGCACTTTAAAGCAAAAATTATGAACAGGGATAACGTTGAATAATGCATCACTGAAATGGCCATTTAGAAGTTGACTGACGCTATAAGAAAATAAGAAGTTGACCGAAGCTATAAGAAAATAACTTTGTTACTATTATTTTTTAAATGTTTGGGCATATGTTAATGACTGGTGAGTCATACAAGTCATTTTGAAATGTAAAGCACCAAAGGTGACTTAAGAAAATACTTAGTGTAGTAATTGTATATCCTTTTTATAATGATGCTGTTAACCTGAGACTTCAGCCCCAAAGCTTACCAAACCTATTTATATGTTTACTTATCCCAAGGTACTAGCTGTGAAAAACCTTGAAAAAGCACCATCATTAGCACCCAATTAAAGAGAAAACTTATGCTAATAAAGCCAGGAGTTGCTTTTTAAGGCTAGGAAAAGGAAAAATATTTAATGACTGTATTTCTGGAAACCTTTTGATGTTCATGATAATTAGTTCAGTCCAGCTACTAAATTAAGGGCAATTTAAGTATTATACCGACATTTGAAGGTTGCTAAATTCAAAGAAGACCTTTTGCAATCCTCTGGCAGTGAATGGCATTTTATCCAATACTCAGTTTTGTCAAAGACAAAACAGTGTCCTGCCAGTGGGCAGGCTGGGGGTGCACAAGGATCTGGGAAGGAAGAGAACCAGGACAGCTGACCCAAACTGGCCAAAGAGATCTTGTCTTTTTTTTTTTTTTTTTTTTTCCACAGCAGTGGAAAATCTACTCAGGGATTATTGTTGTTATTGTTATTGCTGTTTTGTTTGTTTGGTCAGTTGGTTTTGACACTTTTTGTAACTCTTAGATGAAGTAAACATAAACTAAAATATTTGAAATGGAAGTTACATAACTTTAGAAAGTTATAGTTCTTACATTCAAGACCACCGTTATCATCAGTGTAGTCCACTGAAGAATATATAATACATCATGCTTGAATATATTCAGTCTCAGGGAGTTTATGACTTATTTCAACCAAGAAAAGAAATTTCTGAACCATTTTAGTACTGTGAAAATGTCTGTCTGTGCTAAGTGACTTCATGTGCCTGACACTAGATTGAGAGGGCAAAGAAATATACATTTTTGAATAGTCCAGATTAGCTTCTGATCTTTTTTCAGAGCAGTTCAAAGGGACAAAATGCTCTATTATGTAGGTAGCTAAGAGTTTGCTATCACAGAAATGATCTGGTGGAATACAAAGAAACTATATCAAGCGGTACAGTGCTTTTCAGTCCTTGGATATACAATAATACATCCCTACAATACAAAGGATGGTCTGGTACAACCTGGGACAAATTAGGAGTACTATTGCTTTAAGTTGTATGAACTTCTCCATGTCCCAAAGGCAGCCAGGCTTGCAGAGGTTTAAAGCCATCCTGGTCCCATCCTCTTCAATGTACCCTGAAAACCAGGAATAACTTTGATAAAATGCTGATTGATTAGTGGCTCATGTGTTGTACACCTAATTCACCTTTCCACCTGATATACTGTCCTGGTTTTGGCTGCGATAGAGTTAATTTTCTCCCTAGTGGCAGGTATGGTATTGTGTTTTGGATTTAGGATGAGAATGATATTGATAACACACCAATGTTTTAGTTGTTGCAGAGCAGTGCTTCCACTAAGCCAAGGACTTTCAGCTTCTCATGGTGTCCTGCCAGTGGGCAGGCTGGGGGTGCACAAAGATCTGGGAAGGAAGAGAACCAGGACAGCTGACCCAAACTGGCCAAAGAGATATTCCATACCATATGGCATAATTAATATGGGGTGGCTGGTTGGGGTGGGCATCAGTCAGCAGGTGGTGAGCAATTGCATTGTGCATCATTTGCTTTGTACATTCGTACATTCTATTATTATTATTGTTATCATTATTATTATTTATCATCACCATCATAATCATAATTATTATTTCCCTTCCTTTTCTGTCCCATTAAACTGTTTTCATCTCAACCCACAAGGTTTCACCTTTTTTCCTCCCAATTCTCTCCTCCATCCCACTGTGGGGTGCTGGGGGTGAGTGAATGGCTGTGTGATGCTTAGCTGACTGTTAGGTTAAACCACAATATATACCAAGGAACAATAGATGTAAAGATATATCAGGAGACTTATTTTTGTATAAAAAGGCGAATTTTGTTATAAGTGAGTATTATCTTTCTTGGGCGGGTAAGTGCGCATTTCAGTTACCCCTCTTGCCCTACATTAATTCCCAACACCTTTAGTGGGTGTTTTGTATTTTTGTCTTACTTTTCTTCTGTTCATCTCCTCTTTTCTCTATTCTTCAATTTAGTTTAATATATATATATATATATTTAATCTTTTTCATCTTTGACTATTCTTCACAGGAGCACCTGAAGCAAATCATTTGCTCAAGTGAGAGCTGTTAAAGGGTGCATTGATATGCATGGACCCATTGCAGATACTTTACCTTACAGATCAGATCCCTTAGGTATCTATATAATATGGTCCCTAAAACACTGTTATAACCATATAAAGCTATATAGACTATATTAAAATGTAAAATGATGTAAGCGTAAGGATTTTGATATTACAGTAGGGAAAGCTGTAAGAATTGCAGTTGTGCATTTGTCAGAATATGCCACAGTATATTTTTGATCTAATAAATAGGACTGAGCTAAAACATCCTACTGACCTTGTCGTGAGCTAAACAAATCAAAGGAATTGAAATGTAAAAAATGCACTATTTCAAGTAATAAGCATGTATCTCCGTGGTCATGGACAAAAAGACAAAAACATAGAAAGATGCTTAAATAAATGGCAAGCAAATCCTGCTCAGCTGTGTTTGTGCATAACCCTCAACTAATGCTGCTTCTATTCATGGTTCACTGCCTTAGCCAACGTAAATCACATAAAACTGACAGACCCTGTGGAAATTTCTGGCTGACAACAAGCTATAATCACCTATTGAGGTTGTTCTGTCACACTTTGGGGGTGTTAAGATCTGGGGTGACACATTTAACATCTCTTTGTGTTCAAATCTGGGAACAAACAGTGTGTCTCCACCACAGGGCTAATGTAAAATAACAATAAAAATAAAAATAAAAATGTGTTGTGTGTCTGTGCCCATGTGCTTGCAGCAGGGCTGCAGGGCTGAGGACTCCCCTGTAAGGAGAGGCTGGGGCTGCCCAATACTGGACACAGCTGGTTCCAGTTGCCTCCAATGGCCCCAGTGCAGGGCACAGCTGAGCCCAGCAGCCAAAAAAAAAAAAAAAGTGTTTGAGAAAGAGTAAAACATGGCATGTAGGTATTGACAAGTGAAAAGTGAGGGAAAGGGCCCTGTAGCCACCAAGATCACAGAAGGAGGGGGAGGTAGTACTGCAGGGACCAGAGTAGAGACCCCCCTGCAGGCCACGGAGAATACCCACACTGTGGCTTGTGGAGGACCCTGTGCTGGAGCAGGAAGGTATTTCCTGAGGAAACCATGACCCATGGACAGTCCATACTGTGGCAGGTTTATCCTGAAGGACTGCAGTCCATGGGAAGCATACTGGAGGAGGGGAAAAGGTGAGGAGATGTAGTGGGTTTACGTGGCAAGGTTTTGGTAGCAGGGGGCCATAGGGGAGGTTTCTGTGAGAAGGATCTAGAAGCTGCCCCATGTTTGGTAAGGGCCCCACTGCTGACCAGAGCTGAGCCAATAAGCGAAGTTGTTTTGTGCCTCTGTGAGAGCATATTTAAGACAGGGAAAAAAACGCTGTGCCACACAGCAGCCGGGAGAGTAAGAGGAGTGAGGAACAGCCTTGCAGGCGCCAAGGTCAGTGCAGCAGGAGGGGGAGAGGTGCTCCAGGCGCCGGAGCAGAAGTCCCCTGCGGCCTGTGGTGAGGACCATGGTGAAGCAGGATGTCCCCCTGCAGCCCATGGAGTACCACGGTGGAGCAGGGTTCCACGCTGCTGCCCATGGAGGAGACCACAGTGGAGCAGGTGGCACTGCACCGATGGAGGCTGCTGCCTGTGGAAGACCCCTGCTGGAGCAGATTCCGGGCCGGACCTGTAGCCCGTGGAGAGGAGCCCACTCAGGAGCAGGTGATCTGGCAGGAGCTGCTGCCCGTGGGGGAGCCAGATTGGAGCAGTTTTCTCCTGAGGGATGGACCCCGTGGTACGGACCCATATCTGGAGCAGCTCTGGAAGAGCTGCTGCCTGTGGGAAGCCCATGCTGGACCAGTTCATCAAGGACTGCATCCCATGGGTGGGACCCCACAGCACAGGGGACAAGAGTGACCAAGAAGGAGCGGCAGAGAAGAAGTGCTGTAGACTGACCATAACCCCCATTCCCCCGTTCCCCTGCGCTGTTCAGGGGGAGGAGGTGGAAGAGGGTGGATGGGGGGGAAGGTGCTTTTGCTTTCTTTCCTTTGTTTCTCACTTCTCTAGCTTGTTAGTAATAAGCAATAAATCTTACTATCTCCCCATGCCGAGTCTGTTTTGCCCGTTACAATAATTACTGCATGATTTTCTCATCCTTATCTCAACCTTTGAGCCCTTTTCACATATATTCTCCCCATTCCTCTTTGAGGAGGGGAGTGAGAGAGCAGCTGTGGTGGAGCTCGGCTGCCCACTCGAGCGGAACCACGACAGGAGGATGGGGCAGCAGAGAGGACACATTATGGACTGACCACAGCCTACTACATGGCTTGGGGAGGAGGAGGTGAGGGAGCTGGGAATGAGGAAGTGAAAGGGATGGGGCGAGGGGAAGGGCTTGTGGTGATTTGTCTGTTTTTCACTACTCAAATTTATTTTAATTAGTAGTCAGTCAAAATAATTTCTCCTAGGTCAAGTTTGTTTTGCCCATGATGGTAACTGAGCAAGTGATCTCCCTGTCTTTTTCTTGGCCCATGAGTTTTTTCATTTTATTTTCACCGCTTGGTCCCGTTGAGGAGAGGATGTGTGAGAGCAGCTGGGTGGGTGTCTGGCAGCTAGCCATGGCCAACCTGCTAAGAAATGGAAGAGAGGTAACTATGTACTGTAGTTACAGGTGTGGTGGATCCACACAGGCAGTAATATCAGGGCCGTGTGCTGTTTGCCACACAAAGTTCTGTGACTGTCATTCCAGGCTAGGCTGGATGGGGCTTTGAGCACCCGGGTATGGTGGTGGGTGTCCCTGTCCATGACAGGAGAAGTGGAATTAGATGATATTTAAGGTCCTTTCCAACTCAGATCATTCTGTGATTCTCTGATTCTTGCATAAGGAGACAGCTAGCCTGTGAGTCAGTAGTGAATTAGGGGTATTATCCTGTCCTCTGGGGCAGTGCAGGGCTGGCAGATCAAATGTGCTGTGCCTGTATAGACACTGCCTGACAGCACTGCTGTGGAGCACAAGCATTGGGGGTAGTCTGGTGTTTGTGTATGCTAGATTAGCTTACTGACATAAAATGAGTTATATTACAAATCCTTAGTAGGACTGATGATTCTTGATGCTGAGGTACAGAAATCTGTGTGTTACCCAGAATGGGATCAGTCTTCTGTATCAGAATTTTACAATTAAGCCTCAAAGGCAGATAACCAAACTAGCTAAAAATAAACATAAAATGCAGATCAAATATTACAATTACACTTTTTTGATAATAAGACAATACATAACATAAACAGTAGTACAGTACAGGATCTCACTGTAATAAATTCTACATACTTGGATTGTGAAGAAGAGGGGTACCTGTGCCTTCTGTGATGTTTGTTACAGTCTTTAATGTTCAATTTAGAGGTGACTCCACCTATGCTGTCAAACAGTGAATTGTTTTTGCTGCCAAAAATTCCTGTTCACATGACCGTGATGTACTGCTTGTCTGTGGATAACCTTTCTTAGGCAACTAAAGCTTTTAAGGTGCTCATCAAGACAACTTAGCAATTTTTTTTCAGATACAGATTCTTTAAGACATCTCAAAAACCATAGCATCTCAGTGATACTTTTCTAGATGGAATTCAATGCAGTTCTTATATGTTCCTTGTCACAAAGACATTCTTCTTGTAGGTTCACAGATTTATCAGGGTCCCCGGAAATTCTTGCTATATAACAATAGTAAAAAGAATATATATACTTAACACCTAACTATTATTTAAATATTACAAAAGTATATCCTTTTTATTGATGTGGATTCACATTTGATTTTTTCCAGGTAATGGAAGCCCATCAGCCACACTGCCAAAGAAGAGAAGAATGAAGAATGGTTGTCCTTTGTAATTTTAAGAGCTCAACTACATCATGTACAGAGAGAGATACTTGAACTGGCTTAGGTAAGCCTATGGACAACATCAGATCAGAGAGGACCCAGGGGCTCAGGAGGAGTGAAGCGTAGCTGTATTACACTGTAATTCAATCATGCAAGGCAGATGGAGCTTATTTGGTCAGATGCGGCACTACCCAGATGTAGTTTTACTGCTTGCAGACCTGAGCTTTTTGCCTGAATGTTGCCTGAAAGACATGTGGCAGTCACTGCAAAACCAGGGTTCTGACGTGCAGTGTAGATGTGCCTTGTTCAAAGTCATCAGGGTCATGCATGTGTGAATCCATACCAGTATGAAATGTAAGCAGTTGAACAAATGTCAAGTGAGGAATGCAATATTTTTCTAAGTTGCTGATATTTAATAGGTTGTGTTTGAGATCCTCCCTTCGGTTGCTCAGTGTTGCTGAAAGCATTAATATCAGTCATACCAAGCATTTGACTTCCTTATCTGTGATTTTTTTTTTATTTTTATTTTTTTAAATTGTGAAATGGTTGACAGTTTTAGCAAGAAATTTGTGATATGTTGCTAATGTCTATTGGGATTAAAAACTAGGAAGCAGAACAATGTAGCATGAGTTTAGCTGGATGTGATTCAGCAGAAAAATGAAAACAATAGTACTTGAAATGCATGTTCATGATAGAAGATTGGGTAGAATATGTAGACTGTGTATAGAGGAGATTGCAGAAACCTAGTGAATCACTGTGTAGGAAAGAGATGAAGAGTGTGGGAAATTCTTTAGATTGGAATTATAAAGGAAAAATGGAGAATAGATATGACATGAAAAGTGTGGAAATGACTAGATAGTACACAACACAGAAATAAGAGAAGGGAACAAATAAAGTGAAATTGGATTTGGCAAAATGAGCATGAATGAGGAGAAAGAAAATGGACAATGGTAATAACAAGAAAATTATGTGAGGAATAAATTGTTTTATTTGATGATAAATCTGTTTCTTAATTTATGTCTCCTTTTGGTGGACTGTTTTGGATTATGTTTCATTGAAATGGCCTAGCTGATTGTCTGTTTATTCAGCATAATTATGCACGGGGATTATTTCACCCTATTGGTCAATAATCCCATAAAACACAGGTTCACTTTTAATTTTATTAATCCCTTTTGCAAAATTCCTTTCAGCATATAGAGACAAGTAAAACAAACAAGTGCATTTTTTATGGTACACTTGTTCTTTGTTTTGTAGTAGCAGCAGAGGGTACCATTTTCATGAGGTTTCATGATTTGGTGATGTGTATAGATGATAGTCACCTATTCACCCAGTGATACCAGAAGTACTGAATTCAGTTAAGAATGTGGGATGTATTGGATTGCTTTCCAGGACTTTTCGATGTGCTTCGTGGACCTTTTCTACATGCAAGTTCATGAATTTTAGTCATTGAAGAATGCCAAATTTTTGTCTCCCATGTCTGGGAAACATATCTTTATTAAAAGCTTATTACTGAAAAACATTGTGCCTTTACACTTCTGGTTACTCCTTTAAAAACATAATTGTATTTAAAATTTGTTTTATAAATTTGTATTGAAAATTAACCTGGAATTAAGAAAGCAGGGATGGGAGAACATGAAGATTTTCCTATTTTGCATGCCTTGAGTGAATGGTTTTATATCCAGGTATGGCATTGACTAAGTGTCACTCTCATATTATAGCTGTTTGCTGTGCAGGGCAGGACACAGAGTTTCAGGTGAAAATGTGGAAGGAAAGTTTATGAAATGGAACTCAGCGCACTTTCAAATCTCTGCTTCTCATTTCTGAAGCAGCCTTTGAGTCTAATGGTAAAGAATCATCTTCTTTCCCCTCTTTTGGCATTAGAAAATTGCCATGCATATTTTACAAAGAATAAAATGAGATTTCTTGATGTGCATGAATAATCCTGGGCAGGACTGCAAAAATCCAGATGCCCTGAATGCTTTGAGCAAGGTTTGAAGGGAAAACTATGCTACCCATCTCCTCATTAAGCAGTTATTTTCATATTCCTTTAGAAGGAGCTATCACCTTTTGTGAATTCACTCTATCTCAGTCAGAAAGGAGTGACTCTCTACCACAATTTGGTAAAAGAAGGATTCTGAAATTTCAGTACCCACATGGGCTGAACAAAAGGATGATGTGACATGTACACACATGAATGCCTGCCCCTGATCCCAAAGAAATCTGTCACCTGGATGTTTTGTGTGTAGGTCAGGTCTCAAAACAGAGGAGCTGAGATTTCTGGCTGCATAGAAATGTTCTCTGTTTCTGCTTCTTGTTATTTTGATGTTTCTTGCATTGAGTTTGTTCACTCTGGAGGCTTCAAAGCCTTCAGACCCTACATTTGCATTGTATAGATGCTCTGAACACTTTTGTCAATACCTTTACATCTGCAGACCTTCTCGTATAAGGGTATTCTGGCTTGTCATTTTGTCATTAGCGGTTCCTCTTGTCATGCTTGAATAACTCAGATAAATATCTTTTTGAACTGTAAACCTACTGCACAAAGACTCTGTAAAGACTCTACATAAGATATAAACAATAACTGATAAGAAAAAACAAGCTAAAGTTTTTTTAACTCTCAAAGCAAAATGTTTCCTCGTAGAAAAATAGAACTGGCTATCTACCTACCTGCCTATTTAGAGATACAACAATAATTAAATGCTTCTGTGACCATCTCCAGAAACATACTAATTACTTCACCTTTCTTCTACTTGGAATGGAAGTTCCTAGGGGCCCATCACACAAATATTGTCTACATGGGCAAGGTTTTTCCATGCTGAGGAGTGACTAATCAGACAATAGAAATGAGTCCGGAGACTTATTTGCTTTTGGAAGGGCTAATGGAGCAAATTAATTTGCTTTTCCTAAATAGGGGACTGAGATCTGAGGTGCACTTGAAGGGGATTTGAATCCCTGCTTTTAAATCAGCTTTCTCTGGAGTTTTAATGAACTGTTTTCATTGAGTAACAAAGTCTGTGAATCATGGGGGGATGAAAAATGATCAGTCCCCTGGATCATATGGTTTGTATTGCATAGTGTAAAGTAATTTGTGAGAGCAATATACACCTGTGAAATTGATATGTTGGTTTCTCTACATCATTCTTTGTGTGTTAATTTAATGGCTGGGACTATGAAGAGGGAGTAGGGGAGAGAAGGAATGCAGCAGGGAGGAGGGGTTCTCCCTGCACACAAGAGAGAGAGCATGTTGCAGTAAAGGTGACTAGTCTATGAAGGTTTGGACAGATTTGCTGAAGCAGGCAGCAGGGCTCAGACAGCATTAATGAGATTGTTTATTAGTACCGGATGAACAATTCTGCAACTCACTTGACAAATACCAAGCAAAAAGCACCACAGGGGAGCGTCCCACTGCCTTTAGCTACTCCGTGATCTATGGAATAAAATAATCACCGAAGAAAAACAATCTATTTTCCATCTATTGAGTTTTCTGTAACATGAAACTGCTTCTGTGAGAATTTAAAATCCAGGCTAACCCTGCATGAGTAAGAAGCTTTGTTTAAAAATCAGAAGTCTGTGTTTAAAAATCAGAAGTCTCTGGTTAAAATAGTGGCATAAAACAGAAATGTTGTGACTGAATTAATAAGCCATGTATGCTGTACTACTGCATCCATTTCTTTTCTTTTTTTTTTTTTTTTTTTTTTTAGCTCTTTGTTTTGATTCTTAAATTCAAAAATGTTACCTTAGCTACGGCACTGCATCAGATCTCACTACTGCAAACTGTTCTGTTTTCTACAAGTGTCTACCATTCCTGCATGCTGCATTGTTTGAATCTGTTTGAAATGGATGTTTGTCAGCTAACTTCAGGGTGTTCAAAAGCATTCTTATTGGAGCACTTTTTTTTTCTTTTTACCTTCTTGAATGTATTCCTTTGGGGCATCTGTCTGAACTAAGCTTTGTCTGTAGCAAATACACTTTTTGATATTTATCTATATAAACACACACACTTCTATGCACATGAAAGCTATGTGCTTGCATGTATTTAATGTGCACATAGATTATCTTTCTTTTTCTTCCCACCCAGCAGCTCACCCAATCTAAGAGCAGCTTCATATACACTGGGAAAAGCAACAGCTTTTGCAGAGTTTTTACCTTTTTCTTGTCAAGGCTGCAAGATTATTAGAAAAGTGAATGTGAAAGCTCCTTTTTCATCAAATTATGTGAAAAGTTACAGAAACTGAAAGGATTAAGTCAACCAGTATGTCATTTAATGTCATTTACTTTTCAAATTAGTAAACAGAGATGTTTCTTCAGCTGGTTGCTAACATGTTTCTGTGATTTCTCAGGTTACTTTTACTCAAAACTGAATCTCAAGATTATTTGTTAGGGAATACCAATTTTGTGGATTTTTTTTCTAGTGTTTTTACCACATTTCTTATCCTGTTTTATGCTTCCTTTCTTGTGATGACCAGATGCTTCCTTGTGTCTCTTGACTCCAGCTTTGTGAACATCAGCTGACATTGTGATGATGAATGGTAATTGCTGATTGGATTCCTCCCTTTCCTCTCATTGACTGGGATGCCTGTTTCCATCACCATGCCAGTGAAAAAAGTATCTTCTAACTCAGGTGAAAAGGTAGAGCACACATCTCATCTCCTACACTGTTGTCCTTTCTACAGCCTTCAAAGGTCCTTTAGTCATTCTTGATTTCTCATTAGGTTGCTGCAAGGATCTGCACATTGGAGTCTTCTAGATAGACTTGAGTTATGTGTTTTTGAATTCAAAGTGTTCAGTACAACTTTAACAACTTTCAGTGCTCTCAAAGATTTGTCTTCCCTGACTCTCATATGCAGTGCAGAAATATGAGATGTTTCTATTCAGCAGAAGGGCTGTTGTGGTTGCTGACAACCAAACACTGTATCTAGAAGGAATTTCATCCCCACAAACAGATCTGAAGTTTTAGATTAGCAATGATGGATCAGTGATAGCACCTGTGTTGGTACACACAAGCCATCTATTTGGAAAGCTTTTGGTTATCTGGTTCAGCAGGAAGCAATAACATGTAGTAATTGCAGAAAGCTGGAACATTTGTTGGTTTTGGTGTCCTTTACCCATAGTGTTAAGGATGAGGTAACTGAAGTCAGTAAAAAATCCCCAAATGATTTGAATAGGTCTTAGGCTAGTACTTTAGATGATTTTAGATTTACATTGTAAATTAAGTTATCTACAAATCAAGTAACATATTCATGAAAGATGAATGAATAGATGCTTTAATCTGGCATTTATTCAGGCATTTAACAAAACGGAAATCTTTTGTTTACTTGATGTCTGTTTTGCAGGACAGCTCTCTTACAGTTACAGGGTGGTTTTCAATTTCTTTTTTCATCTTCACCATTGCAACGTGTCATTGAGCAATCCTATTTTTCCCCATGAATTTCTAGTTGAAGAAATTTCAGCTTTGACAGAAGTCTTAAATTCCAAATCTTCTTATGAGGAAAAATGGAATACACTCCATATGCAGAGGCAAAAATAAACTGTCTTAATCAAGTTTTGGCAATCTAATCAAAATACAACAACCAGTTGTCATTAATCCAGTTACAATAATATTAGCACTATCAATTCAAATTAATATAATTATCATTGATAGGTTTCCATATCTTTAAAACTGTAAAAGAAGTCCCTTTTCACTGGTGCTGTGCTCACACTTCCAATATCCCAGTAGGTCATAAGGACATTGCATGTGACCTTACTGCAGCTGAGTGGGGTCTATTTGGCTTTACTTTTATGTGTTTCCTCACCACATGCTACTGCTCCCTGCTCCCACAGCTTCCCCCAGGCTCAGCCCCCCAGGGGCTCTTGTTTGCTGGGCAGTGACTCCCTGGCTTTGCCAGACCCTTCCCATGGAGGCACTGAGAATCAAAACTTAAGAAGTACGACAGATAGCACCTTTTTTTTATTATTTAAATAAAATTTCTGGGTCAAGTGCTTTTAATTTAATACTATTTTTTTTTCCAAGATCTTAGCCCCATGCACATCAAAAGCCTAACAGATATCTGGGGACTGCTGAAGAGACTCATCATTTCAGTCTGGGAGGACCACAGCAGTCATATAGGTAAACGTACCACATCAGCTCTGTGGCACTGTGTAACCACAGCTAATTGAGGATATGACTGTTAAGGTCTAAATGTTTTGAATATGTACTGATAATTATTGACAGTCAGTAAGACGTAACCATTGGAAATGTGTATTGTTAATGAGTGGCAATCTCATTAAGTGTTATTTTGTAGTTTGAACCTGGCCTGGCCTGATCAGTCTTCTAACTGTTTCCATCCAGATGGTATATATACCCCTGTTTTCAGTTGCAACACCAGTTTTGGGCAACAATTGAGGGTCTGAAAGAGAATTTTACACTTAACCACATACTCTCAGGTTTAGCTGTCTGAAAGCTGGGTGTTCAGTTTGTGCAAGGCATTTATGGTACACCATAGTCGGTGAGGAAGGAAGGCCCATCAGGCAGTGAGTCAACCCAGCTGTCCTGGACACTGAGAATTGGATCTGCAGTCAATGCTTACATCTTTTGACTGATTATAGAGAATGCTTATGTGCATTGTGTAGGTTTGGGACTGGACTGGACTAACAGTCAGCTGTGTCCTGTCCCTGAGGACTGCCTCTTTTAGGTAATTACATTTCATTTTAATTCTGGCCCAAGATACCTAAACATAAAACAGCCAAGATAGATTTCTCAGATTCATGCACCAACTAGCTGTGTCAAGATGAACATTAATTTATTTCAGTGGTCTGTTTGCTGGGAGCTTGGAATAGGAGCTTATTTGGTAGGAACGGGAGAAAGCCTTCTCCATTTTCTGGCGTGCCTGCAGCTAGGAAGCTGAACTCATTTTATTGAACCAAGTTCAGAGATTCATAGATTATAAAGGCCAGGAGGAACCATTGTGATCGTTTACTGTGACCTCCTCCATAACATAGCCCATCAGAGATTTTTGAATTAATTCCCATTTGAACTAGAGTGTTCCATTTAGAACAATGGCCAATCTTGTTGAAAGCATTTGCAGAGATAAGTCTGCCATAATCAGTAGCAAATTATTTTAATGTTTTATTAGTCTTTAGTGCTTTATATTTGATCTGAATTTGGCTTGCTTCATCTAGATCATTTGATCTCATTACAGAATTACCAACTAGACCTATGAATCTTCTCTTATGAAGTACCTGTTTGTCATGTAGGTACAGAGACTTTGAGCTTGCCATCCCCTAACCTGCCCTTTACTAAGACAGAATAAAGTACTTACCAAAGGACATGTGCTGTGGGAAGTATTTTCCAATCAGTAATCTTCAATAAACATTTTCTGTTATTAACACCCTTATAATACTGCAGGTCTTGAAATTGGACAACACAATATCCCTGTAGGTATTTGCACTACTGCCAAGTACAGAAATATGGATATCATACCTATTCCTAACAAATATCCTTTTTATTCATACAAAGTCTGTGTGTGTCTGATTTTGAGCTCACTGTTTCACGTGGGGGTTGTGTGCAGATGGTTACATCTCTTAATGCCCATATCCTCAGGTAGGAGACAGATTCTCCCATTCTGTAAGTATGGCTACATTTGACCATATTGAATGCAGTAAGAAGTGCAAAAAGCCACACCAAGTGGCTTGCCCAGGTGCTCATTTTAGTAGGTGAGCCAACCTTAGTATTAGTGATCTGTCCATATTGTTTGCCTTTTCATGCACACTTTCATGTCCTCTCTAAGTCTGTTAGTAATGTACTTATGCTTAATCATAGATATATCATACAACATACGTTTAAAAATAACTGCTATCCACTCTTGAAGCAAATGATGATGTTTATTTTACCTTTTCTTTCTGGTGCACTTTAACTTTAGTTATCTCAGTTTTTAGTCTTCAGAGTTCCTCATGGAATTGCAGTACCAAATTTTTTCTTCCCAAAGCTGTTTTGAAGCTTACAAGTTACATTTGCTCTGAAAAAGTTCCTCTTTTTTCTCTCTTTTGTTTATGAAAGAACTGAGGGAACCAAAGAACCAACAGATTAGATAGATGTTTGAAGCTTGGAGCTCTTCATACCCCTTTAACAAACTATCAGACAGTTTTAATCCTTTAATGGGTTTCATATTGGCTTTGTGTTGCTCTAATTTCATAATCAAAATGTGGTAAGTCAAAGGCCTTACAGAAGTGTAAGAGTATTACATCAACAACACTAATCATCTGTAATTACTTTTATCAGTTTATTAAGACTTACAATGTGATCAAGAAGATATTAAGTTAGGTCTTTCCCATCATACACAGTTGGAAAGAATCCTATTGTGAATCGTTAATTCTATGATACAGAACTAGGTTTTTGCTACATACCGTGGTTAGAGCAGAAAACCTGCTTGGGTAATAAAATAATCTTGAGATGTCAGCTTCCCTTCTCACCTCCATGGCGTGCAGGTGAACAAATTTTTCAGTGCAGTGTCCAAGAGCTGCTGGGAGGATCAGGTGAAGGGGATTTGACAGTTCCTGTCTGGAGCATTGCATTCAGTGCAGGTCATACCCTTTGTCTTCCACTCAGGCCCTGTTTCTTCTGGTGAGTGCTATTGCATAGGAATGTGTTGGCATAATTTTCCCATCACCAGTATAAGTTGATTATTTCCTCAGTTCCACTTAGTGCATAAAGTACAGCAGTTCCAACGAAGTTAGTGCCAGACAAAGGTAGTAGTAAGCAGTTTAATAAGCAGATTAATTGCAAGGCTTAATACTGCAATATCCAGCCCACGTGTGTTTTTTTTTTTTTTTTTTTTTTTTTTTTTTTTTTGTGACATATGGTGATTTGGTTATCATCGCACTTTGTGAATGTTAGCTGTATTTATGCAAGTTGTTCTTTGAAATATTTTAACCTTTTGGGCCATTTTCTTCTAGTCTTTCTTCTTTGATAGATGCAGCATTTTGTTAGCCTAGCATAAAGGCCAGCAGAAATTGCCCAAATCTCTTGTTGCTCTACAGAATGTACCTGACTGTGCCATGAGATAACATGGCTTTGGGAACCTTCCCCTTATCACAGTCGTTGTGCTCAGTCTCATGAAGACAAGTTTTCAGGGCTGAACAGGAAGCATGAACATTGATCAAATTTAATGACAATGCTGTGCTTTTGCATCTCATCCATGAGCTAGAGACAACTCCTTTATTACTTACTTGCATTTGGAAAGGTGAATTATTAATGTTTCCATATCCAGCATCCAGTTATAAATGTAGCATCAGGGCAAATAAGACAACATGAAGGGCATTCTTGTCTAGTGCCATCATTATTGTATGTCTGGTGCTACAAGGCTTGGGATTGCTCAGCCACTGCAGACATCCCATTCACTGTTCTGTAGTCACTAAAGAGGTTGCATTTACCACAGGCAACTTAAGGTGGCCATTGCCTGTACTCATTGATCCCAGTGCAGTACAGAGCCCTGGATATCTCTCCAGTGATAATTCCTTGACAGAAATACCTCAGCAACGAGGTTGTCACAGCTTTCTTCTGTGTTTCCAATTATGCAGTTAACTTTGAGGCTTCCTCTTACTATGTTTAATTATCACTATGTTTCCTAGATCTCTGCAAACACAAACTCTCTTGCAATGATGTTTTTCTTTGTTTGTTTTTTCATTTTCATGAGCCTGTATCTTTAGTGGCTTTCAGTGTCTTTTGTGTGTGCATTGACTGAAACATTCGTCCAGTGAAGACATACCCACAATCATTCATAACATCTACACTTTATGAAAGGAATTCAGTTGAAAAACTATAAACTTCTATTACTTATTCTCAAAACCAAAAACAAAACAGCACATGCAAAACAGTAAAATTTCGATTGTTTTTCACTTGCACAATAATGTTAGAATATTGTTGCAGGTATACATGCAATGTAGTTCACTGAACAATATGTTTTCATCAAGTGAATTTTAAAACCGATGAGAAAGTAGTGGCAAAAACTCATTTCTGATTCTGCAAACACAATCAGTTCTTTGTGTGTGATGGAGCAATCAGTGGACAGAAATTTCACAATGCAACTCCTTTGAGCAATCTTAAGAAAATGTATAGTTTGAATTATGAATATTCAACAGTCCATAAAATATCACAGTTAAGGACTCTTCTAATATGTCTGAATTATGAATAGTTCCAGGAAAGGTGGCTCACTGAAAAGGAACCTAAATTTGTCAATTCATTCTTACACCATTATATGCTAATATTATTACATGCAGTTTGTATTCTACATCTCATACTTTCTTAGCTCTTTCATTCCTGTGATCTAAAAACATTTAAGAAAAAATGTACAAAAAAATGTATTTCATGAAGTAAATAAACTTGTTTGAGAATGAAATCTACAGCAGATGTTGTAAACTCAATTTCAACCACATAAAATACATCTCTAGGTGGTAATTACCACATAGTGCCATGTTTTAATAACATGAAAACATACTCCACAGGACACAATGAATGGATAGCTACAAACAGATAAAAGTGCTGAAATACAGCATAGTCATTGTCTGCAAAGAGGCAGTGCCTGGCAAAAGAGGCACCTTCAAGGTCCAGGGAGTGAACTACTACATCTAGAATAGGTCAGAGCAATTTTGACGAAGTCCTTTTTTGACACTAAAAAGCTATTTTGTCAAAACCCAAGTTTTTCTCAGAAATAATTTCAGCTGAAGTTGACTAGTAGGATTTCAGAGGAGACTAAAAAAGGTTCCAAAGGGATTACTAACACACGCTCCATTTCCCATATTGTGAGATATCATTCTTTCCCTGTATGCTCCTCTTTTCTAGTGTGAGAGACCCCACAGAAAGGGGAAGGTACTTGTCAGCATAACAGGGAGGATTGTGCTTTTGCAGCCCTCAGTTGAAGCATAGCTTCTGGCCACTGCTTCATGCTGAGTCCTGTACCCTTTTGGTCATTCCTAAAGAGCCCCATGGTCTTGTATACTGATGATCTCCACAGATTTTCTTTTGCTTTCACCTCTACCCATCAGCTGGACCCTGAGGAGCTGGCCCAAAGAATTGCAAATAATGGCATCCCCTTTAGTTCAGTGGAATTACTTCAATTTTTTAAATTGTGAGTAGCAGTTAATTGTGCTATCTAATAACTCTAATAATTCTTAGCACTTTCATAGAACTATTCATCTTCAAAGAGTATCACTAACATTAACTAATTAATTTTCCAGTTTTTGACTAAGACAGGTTTGCAAGCTGTGATCATGCAGACCACCTAGGTAATTATAATTTTCTTTGCATTGAAGATTATTCCAAAGACAATTTTTGTTATTTTAGGTGCAGTCTTGCAAATGCTAATTTGATCAGATAAGAGTTAAAGCTGAAATGATTAAATGATAGAATTTCTGTTTTAAAAACTTCAAGAGCGGCATGCTAGTAATCCTTATTGAAAAAGGACCTCTTTCATCTAAAACTTGACTATTAAGTACTGAAAAATAGTGCTAAAGGACTGGTTTTGACAGAGTCTAGGCACAGAGGGAAAATGACTGAATCTAACTTTTATACTATCAGAAAATGATTAAATTAAATATTCAAAGTTGCACCGGGGCTTTTTTTGGTTCACAGCAGTCTTTTGAGAACATTTTCCACAATGATTTTCAGCACACCATTAAGTAGAAATTGGTCCTTTTCACCTAAAAGAAGTACAAAAGCTGCAGTTTGCAATAAATAATTTGGTCAAGATGCATAATGTATGAGCCACTGTCTTACCAACCACAGCTTTCTTGATTATTGACTACATCTATTACTCTAGTGATTATTGCTTCTTATTTAAGGGATAGCAAGTGGTTAAATTAAGAGTGTTAACTGCTTTTTTACCTCCACCCTAAGATAATAACAATTAAATAATATAAGGTACTCAAAATGAGCAATAGTTCAGGTTCCTTAAATGTCTTTTGTGTCTTCCCTCCAGAGACAAGCACAACGAGGTGAATCTCATCATTATTTGTCTTTTCAAGGGCAAAGCTGTGATAGACAGGGCTTAATGTGTATCTTGGTAGAATTGGATTTGATCCTCAGGGCTGGGCCAGAGGGCTGCTTTGTTAGATTTGTTAGATTTACTCTCTCTCCCGCGCTCTCTCTCTACCACAAACAAAATTACCTCTTGGAGGCCTGCATCAACCTCAGCATCCTGAGACTATCTCCTTTTCTTGATTTCAGTCACATCTAAATCAGTTTAAACTGTCGACACAATGATTTGTGGAGAGACAGGGATTAAGCAGAAGGGAGATTAACACAGTTGTCTGTCTTCTTCGAAATAATATACCTGCTGACAGTAAGGGCATTCTTCAATTTACATAACTTAGCTCACAAGGAAGGCTTTGTGGTTGTTATTGGGTTGCTTTTTTGCTATAAGCAGGACAAACTCACCTGCCCCCTGCACATTTAAAACCTTGACAGTCCATCTCTTCAATTCCTGTAAGATTGAGAGACATGCTCTCTTCTTTTTCTATGTGGAAGGAGCTTCTTTGGTCTTTGAGTAAAATGCATTCAAATAGATTATTTAAGAAATATGTATTAAATTCTCCTGGAAAGAAGATGAACTTCCAATTCCCCAAAGAAAATATTTACATTCCAATAGAGTCCAAACTCTGTGAACAATTGTTTTGAAATAGAATCACAAACTCCAAGTTTTTCTTTCATTTGCTGGTAGAAATAAGCAGATAACTTATTCTTCTAATTGGAAAAAAAAAGAAAAAAAGAATAGTATGCAATATTCAGATTTCGTACTTACCTGGTAGTTCTTGACAGCACTAACAAGAATTAGTTGGGTGGTATTTTGTGCTTAGCCTCACTCTGGTGGAGAACAAAGAACTGCAGAAGTACAAGAAGACAATATCATCTAAAAATGGGAATATGAATGTGTATTTTTCTCATACTTCCTATATTTTATCTTTGTTCTGCTATAAAGGATGAGGCACAGAGATTTTTTGTATGTAGGTACTGAGCTTTGTAAAAGAATCTTGATTTAAATTAGGAACTGCATTGTGAGGTAGCATTATGCAAGTTAAGGAAAAGCACAAACTTCATGCCAGCAAATTGATAAATGTACTGTCACAGCTGCATAAACTGGAAGAGCTGCATATGCAGGAAAAAAGGAAGTAATTACATTGAGTAAAAAAGACAGTAGCTTCCTAGGTGTGAAACTTTTCTTTTTTGTACCTTCTATTTTTATGTGAAATCTCACATAAAAGCTGCTTTATGATTCCTGGGTAATATGCTGTTCTGTTAGGATGAGGGATCTGATGTAGTTATCTCTGGGAGTCTAAGCATTTTAAAAACATCTGTTGCACCAGCACTGGGAGAGTTTTTCCATTACTGAGTTCCAGCTTGCTGCTCATCACATTGCAGAGGAGTGAAGGCAGAGGAGCAGGCAGAAACTTTCTATTCTTTTCATCTCTCTCTCTGTCTCATTGAAATGCTAGGCAAATTTTGTAATATGTTGTAGGGTATTTTTAATATTAACAATTACAATAATATTACCAACTAAAAGCAGTGGGTTAAATAAAGGAAGAGACAATCAATTTCTTAAAGTATTTCCTGAATCAGATCTGAAAAAGATAATCTAAACCTGTTTCTGAGTTTTGAAGAAATTTGGTTGTTTTTCTCTCTCTCTCTCTTTTTTTTTTTTTTTTTTTTTTTTATGCTTAATGATTATCTTTGAGTTTTCACAGTTGCATCGTGACTCAAGAGACAGGTTCTTCTCCTAAAGTTTCCAGCTAAAATTAACAGGTATAAATCATTCAGAATTTGTAGTCAAGAAATTTCAGACAGGCATACAAGCTTTGAGGTGCTTATCAAACTTGAACTGCATCTTTAGATTTTATCCATCATTGGTAAAAATTCCAATAGAAATTGTGATAAAACACAATTTTTAAATAGCTTCTGTGATGTAACATTTTATTTACTTACGGTTTGTGAGTATCAACGCTTCTTTGAGGGAATAAAGGTGAAGGCTTTATTCCCAGGTGTGTGTAAGTCAAGACACTGAGCTGAGAGAGATCATCCCAGTGGATAATGGTGTCCAGGAGGAGGTGTCCTCGTTTTGGCTGGGAGAGAATTAGTTTTCTTGGTACGTGCTCATATGGTGCTGTGTATTGGATTTTTGATGAAAGTGGTGCTGATAACCCACAGATGTTTTAGTTGTTGCAGAGAAATGCTAACACAGAGCCAAGGAGTTTTCAGCTCCTCGTGCTATCCTGCCAGTGAAGAGGCTGGGGGTGCACAAGGATCTGGGAGAGGACACAGCCAGGACAGCTGCCCCAGACTGGCCAAAGGGATACTCCATACCATATGATGCCATGCTTAGCAATAAAGCTGGGGTGAAGAAGGAAGAACTGGGAACGTTTGGAGTGATGTTGTTTGTCTTCCTAATAAACCATTTTCCGTGATGATCCCTGCTTTCCTGGAAGTGGCTGAACACCTGCCTGCTGATGGGAAGAAGTGAATGAATTCCTTGTTTTGCTTTGCTTGCATGCACAGCCTTTGCTTTACCTAGTAAATTGTCTTTATCTCAACCAATGGGTTCTCACACTTTTACCTTTCAGATTCTCTTGCCCATCCCACTGAGGGGATAGGAGTAAGTGGATCTGTGGTTCTGACCTGCATGGTGTGCAGAGATAACATTATCAGTGACACATATCGTTATGCAAGACACTCAACGCACTCCAAAGCCGTGTGAATTTTCTGTGAATCTTTCCACTGATTTCGCTCAGTTTTGGATAAGATCTGTAATGTTTATGACTATTCTTGTTCTTTTTTTTTTTTTCTTTTTTTTTTCATACCAACTAATGCTGGTCTGTTGATGGTTGAAAAAGATTTGAATGAGAAAAGAGAAGCTGTGTCTTACAGAGGGTTAGCAGAGGTATGGTAGAGACAGAAAACTTCACCAGAAGTGACACACAATGATTAACAGAGGTGGAATACTTGATGACTATCACCTTGAAGAAAAAGGGACTTGGGCAGCCATATGCCTTCTAGTACATTCTAACTACAGTAAATGTAATTGTGTCTGTAGGTCAGATCTCATTTTTAATTAATTACATTGCTGAATTGCTGAATTGTGTGTTTTTAGGAAGGACAGTCTGAATTTTAGCCTTAAAATTCTAAAAGACTTCCTTCTAACTAAATAAACCAGTCACAAAGAATAGGGCACCTCTATAAATTATCCTGAAATTCCACTTATGGGAAAAAATGATCTGAAAATTACCTTGTATTACCACAGATACAAGAAGAATCAGAAATGCCAAGAGGATGCCGAAGAAGGCTACTGAATAACTGTCCCTGTCTAGTTTAACCTATTAATTCATTTACTTTCACTTTTTGGCTTTTCAGAAATAATTGCAAACAACCTCTTGACAGAAAAGTATTCATCATTCCTTTTTAATGCATGAAAGAATGTCTGGTGTTGCCACCCATTCTATGACATGGAAGGATTTTGTTTTGTTTGCTTTCTGACACATTTGGTTTATTGTGTGCAGGTTTAGAAATATATGGAATTTTGTTTATGCTTGCAGTACCTAATCTAAAATGGAGAGAGAAAAAACATTTCCTTCTAAACTCATTCTGTAAATTAAACTGCTCACAATATTCTTTGTGGGAATAAAAAATTGCATGAATCCCCAGTGTGAAGAAGCACTGGGATTAAATACCAAACCATTCACCTTCCTGTGACTTCATATCAATGGGTTAAATGTGATAAACGGTTTATGTATTCACATCATTTTAAGCTGCTGGGTATATCTGCTGAGTGAATACATTTGCTGTTGTTTTTTCGGCTCATCAGTAAATCTAGTACAAATTCGATAGTGTACCAGTTGGATTTATATTGCTGCAACAGATAGAGATTATTACTGATGCCAAGAAGACTGATTTTCTGCTGATTTGATTAGGAGAGTAGCTGTGCAAAACTACATATTCATATGTAAGAGCACTATAGTCCAGTAGCCCATAGAAAGGAATTTCACATTGGATCTCAAAAAACACAGACGAGTTATTGCTCTATCCTACTGCATCTATTAGAGAATTCATACAGATTCTTTAATTAGCCTCTTCATGTGTGCTAGGAAATGGGCTTTCCATATTAACCAGGGAAATGTCAACTGAAGGCTATAGGGGCTAGTGCTAATAAGGTTAATGAATAGCTGGCCTGAAAAGCAACAGATGGGCCTAACAGAGCGAGAGCCTTAATGGCATTTATAATGCCTAGGGTCAACCGCAGTTTATCTTCATTTTTTTCTCATTTAAAATATTCCAGAGGAATAATAAAGTAAGTTTAAATTTTTCCCTACAGGGAGATGAAATTTTATGCAGCACTATTTATTGAATGTCAATGTGTTTGGTTATAAACAGGGGACTGCTGCACTGAGCTAAAACTGTAGTTGCGTATCTGTATTTGCATTTACAGAGACTTTTTTCCTTTAGATCATTTAAAAGAGTACTCTCTTTTTATCAACTGCTGCTGAACAGTTTTTCTTGCTGAAGATGGGCTAACACAGAAGGTCAATCTCTGGTCATATATTGTAGCTGGATACATGTCTATTATGCTAAGTTTGAATAGAAGAATTGTAAGGGTAGAGTTGGAATGACCTATGTAGTAGTCTTCCCAAAGATAACAGAATTCATACTCATTATTATGGAATATGTCATGTAATAGAATATGATAGAAATGACAAAAATATATGGTAGAATTCATGAGCATTTCCAGCTGTAGCAGAAAATGTTTCTGATCAAAATGTTTGAGTTTAATAATACTTCTGTGACCTCATTGTCTGTCATCTCAAATACATTAGTTTTGCCCTGGTAGAAATAAACTGCATAGGAGGCAATTGGTATAGTCCTCTTTGCTCTGAATACAGTCTTGCAGTCATGTTAAACTAAAGTTAATGCACACCTGTGTAGCCTAAATTTAGTATACAAGGTCTGAAGTCACATATTAGTTAAAATAGCAAAGTATAACAATGAGGGAAATTTTAAGACTTGTTCTAACAAAATTAATTACTTGAATAGTGATTGGGGGAGGGGAGGGCAGACAGAAATCTCTGCTTTCTTATTTAGCTTATAGCTCTGTAAAACTACTCATAGTAAATATATGGATCCAAAGTAGCTTTGTCTATGCAACTCACTTTCATACCTTGGAAATACACAGAAAGAGCGAAGATATTTTTAAGAGGTAATGTATTTAAGTTTGAGGATTTATGATAGAGGGTAAGACTGTTCAAAGTACTCAGTCTTGAGCTGGAGTTGTGAAGTTTACCACTAAAGATGTTTTGAAATAATCCCCTTTATGCTTCTTTACTGCTTCTGTAAGTCTGTGATGAAACTCCCATTGACTTTAATGGGGGCAGAGATAGGCCAAAACTGTAGGCTTTTGAAAATCTCACTTTATATCAGTTTTTAAGATGCTATTGGATTGTTCATAATAAAGACTATTGATTAAACTATGAATTCTTGTAGTTTCCAAAGTATCTGATGAAATTCATCTCACCCAGTATTAGAGGTCTAAAAGTTAGGTGTTCAAGTTAAGGCCAGACAGTGGATTATTCAAGACAGATCTTCCTACTGAGGTCATCCAGCAAAGAGCAGAAAAGCAATTAATTATGTAAGATATAATGACAGAATTAATTCTCTTATTCATGGTAAAAAAAGGATTTCTTTTTCAATATTTCTGACATTTTGAGTTGTAGGGATCTGCTTTATAGTAGTGCCAATATAAACATACATGTGATTTGTCAAAATTTTCAGATGTCAGCTTAATTTACAAATAACTTTGGATATTTTGTTAATGAATATAATATTCTGCATACAATATAGAGTGCTTTAGTGCCAATGAACTGTAAGAGAGATTCATCTTTCTCTGAATAATTTACTAATTGTTCTACCATCTCTATAAATTTGGCAAAAGAAAGAAAAATATTACTGCATAATTTATGTAATGAATTCTGCAGAACTTGTCAAGCAGTGTTTAATCTGATTTGCTCACTGATAGCTATGGGCTGGAGTAAAACTTGTCCCCAAACCAGGAACATCTAATCTTTTGGTCCCACTTCATCATAGAAAGACCTATCATACCTACTTGTGATAGGTCTATATTGTTTACTGGTCTGCAGATAGGACTGCCTTTGTACAGTACTTGCAAGTTTGTATAGATACGGGAGGAGTGAAATCTACCGACTTTTCCCTTGAGCACCATAGAACTTCTGTACTTCATTAAACAGGTGATTTTCTTTTGTGCTTTCCACTGTACAATGACACTGGGGCATGTAATAGAAAGTTGCCACTTGGCTTCTATAAAGTAGCACTGAACATTCCCTGATGTATTTTAAGAAGAATCTTTTTTGTTGTTGTTGAAGTGTACGGGTGACATCTTACTTCTCAGTAATTGAGTCTTATAGTTGGAGTACTGCCTGTCCTGTGAATCACCTGCTACTTTCATTTAAATCATGTTAATTTTACACAGTTTTTTTTTTTTTTTTTTTTTTTTTTTTTTTTTTTCTCCAATATAAGGAAAAGGAAACTAAAACTTATATGTTAAACTGAAAGTCAAGTATGATGGGTGTGCCTCTTACTTCTAAAATCCTGATTGCATTCCACCTTAGTTTTCTGAGTTTTATGGTAAGATAACTTTTCATTTATTCTATCTGCTGACTTAAGCTCCACAGGGCAAGAAAAGAGTTTTTTTTTTTGTTTTGTTTTTTTTTTTGTTTTGTTTTTTTTCTCCTAATTGGAATCCTTCAGATATTAGGTTTAAATATATTTTTGCCTAACGAGCTCTTTATTCATTATTTTAAATGACACAGAATTTACTTTGTAATATTGATAGACTGTAAATTTCAGAGAGGATTTCAAATGTTTAACTCCAGAGAATCACTTGGCAATCACATGAAAAGAGACGATAAGCCACTTACTGAAAAATAATTTAACTGATGTTCTCTAATAAATAGATGTAACATTTTTTTTAAAAGCAAAGCTAATCTTACCTCTTTTTTTTTTTTTTTCCCCTGCTTGATAGAGGAGACAACAGTATCTTTTTCACTGTCTTGGGTGTAAATTGTATGGTACATTTATGAGTAGCTTGAACTCTGCCTGCATCAATTTAATATATGAGTGATCACTGCTCGTTTGTATACTTTCTATTGTTCAAATCTTGCTAGTGTTTAGCATTAGAGAATTACTTATGTTTGTGTTGCATTATAATTCTACTGAATATGCTCTATAATTCTACTGAAATTGGGTAGATGGCACTGTTGGATTGCTGATAAACCATCTTGAGACTGAATCCTACATTGCTAGTTTTCAGAAGGATATTATTACTTGCTTTAGAACTGTTGCTTTAGAGAGCTTGATAGAAACACACTTATTTTAGCCTGTATTTTTTCAGCAGTGGGAGTCAAAGTACCAGTCTGGTTGTTGGGCTGTATTTCTCTCCCTTCTATTTGCTCCTGATGGTTGCATTAAGACTTACTGGGGATATACCAAGGTATAGGTGTCCCTTACTTCACATTAAAGTCTTTTTGTTTAAAGCAGATAGGAGAGAGAATTCTGATTCTTTCTTCCTTTATCATAAGCTAGAGCATTCCATGTTGTGTTACATGCACCTTTTATATTACATTTATCCCTTTCTTTGAGGTCTTAAGAATTATGACAACCTCCTGTGAAATTGCCTGTATTTAGAGATGAATTGACTGTGATCATCTGAACCAAATTAAAGGCTAACTTGTCCAGCTTGTGCTGTAGTTTAAGACCAGACAAATCCAAAAGAGCTGTTGGAACTAGTCCAGGTAGGTCCATTAGATTTTTAATGCAACTTTTTCAGGAATATTAAAATGAGAATTTTCTTGATATATTATCTAACATATGACTTGGAATATAACCAAACAAATGATGCCAAACAATGAGCAACAGTGAGATGACTCATTTATCCTTGAATATATTACAATGTTGCTGAGTAAAAAAGTACATTAAAGAGTTATTTTTATGCACAAGTGGTATTCTGTTATAGAAAAATCTGCATACCAGTTGTGAATTCTTGATTGTTACAGCAAAAAACAAAGCTAGACAGAGACTTGTTGAACATCTGTTTTGTAATATTAATTTCATCTGTGCCATGTCATTTATTCCCATTCTTCTCAGCATTTCAATGAATTAGCACCACAGTAGAAGACTTCTGTAAGGAGCTATAAGTATAGTATTATAAAATATTTTCTCATTTTTTTCCTCTTATATAATTGACTATAATTGTGCAATTTCTGTGATTTCAAATCATAATTACTGCTCCTAAAATTACCAAATGCACTCATTCCCCTTAGAAGAGCTAAGCAACAGTTTGGAGGAGGTAATGGGACTTCAAAAGGCAAAGTTGCTGCTATAGGTGTATAGTTTGAAATGTATCAGCCACCACTAGAGTTCTCCATTATGATAATGGGTGAACAACCTGGCATTGATTATTATTAGTGACTGTCTTCTTTCAGGATTGTTTTATTTGGGAAAGGTAGGAATAGATCTTCCCTATTGTGAGGAAAAAGTGGAGAGAACAACACAAAGTGGGAACATTCCCTGCAAATTTTCTCATGGGAAACTTTTATCCATTTTGTTCCTTCAAAAAGCAAAAGGTCTGTTCTGGTGGAAACTTTACATTACAGGGACTGCCTCCAAGAGCTCTGAAAGTTGTCAGGAGGCCAGGGCATCCCTGTGATCCTCTGCCTTCTCTTTTCTCTGTCTACTAAGCATCTTTTACTGTCTGTCAGAAGATTTTCAGAAGTACTGTTCTTGCTTGGTGATGGCAGCTGGATCCAAGATCCTGAGTTTCAATTATATTTAAAAAGAGATTAAAATGTAAATGGGAATAAAGCACTATTATTTTCAAGTAAGATAGGTAATGAGATGCAAGAAGACGTGCTATGCCTGAAGGCTACCTCCTGGCCTGCCCATTTGGTTTTTGATCCCATGCACATTCTTGTGTATTTACCGTTCTCTGCATGGTAGCTGGAGAATTAAGACAGATACCATCTTCTCTTGCCAAGGCTTTTCTATTTCTGGTCTGTACATCCTGTTATATAGTGTTCTTGTGGTAATGAATTAAGTCTTGGTTATTTTAATAGACATTAGAAATTAAAAAAGATGCTAGTCGAGTTTGGGAATAAATCATCAGGACTGCACATGCTCAGTGCAGAGTAAAATTTATTCGCATTGAGTCAAGTCACATAGGGAAGTAAATTTTTCTTCAGCTAAAAGTATGTGTACAAAAATAAAACATACCTATTATTCAGGTCTTATGAGGCTTTGTAATTTCATGTCTGTACAAAGTCGGTAGGCTTTTGCAAGAATACAAATGGACTGCACCTAATTCAACAACTCTGTTCCAAGAGAACAATACTCTAAAGGTATCATATGATATAACAAAAATCAGATTATATTGGAAGGTTTGAATCTTTGATGAAATGAAAAAACAATTTTGCTGATGACTTTTGCCTCTTTTGTTTCAGGACACATTTTTCACTTGAAAATTAGTGTCTAGTGGAATAAAACTATTATTATTAGGGGAATGTACACTGCATATGGTATAATACCTCAATATAACTTCTTATTAGATCAGATTAATTCTAAATTAATTGTGCTAAAAACAAAACAAAAAGTATTGGTTGTTAGTTTGGTTGTTTGAACATTTTATAACTTTAAAAAGTATACAAGATTTATGATTAAGAAATGCTGTCTCTGCTTCAAGTTTGTAATTAAAATAATTGCAGAATATGGACCTTTGTAGACAAAGATTTTAACCTCTACAAGCATATATAATAGATGCTTCTCACCTAAACATGTTCTAGATGACCAGTTGTGCAACATACTGAAGTCTCAACTGCTTCCATAACTAGATGCTTAATGTTCAGGGAAAAAAAAAAAAAAAAAGTACTTGTAGACATTACAGGAGTAATTGGGGACTACTTCACTGCCTGTAAGAATTCATCAAGGAAGTCTTTTTGCCTAATGATCCAGCCGTGGTTATAAATTACTGGACCATTGTAGATTCAACTAGGTTTTGTTTCAGCAAAAGAGAAAAAGAAAAAGTGCCTTAGAAAGAAAAATAATTACCTGGTATTTTAAATAAGGTTTAAAATATTTTAATAACTTTTAAAAATGTGAATTGTAATTACTTTCCATTGATATCTCTGCTTATTATCTTAGAAACACTTGATCATTTCCCTGAAAGCAGATGAGCCTGAGATGTCTCTGTCTTACATTTCTAAAGAGGGAGCTTTCCAGTAGCTCATGTCAGATATTCGGATGATTTCCAGGAGACTGTGAAAAATGTTTCAGTGTAAAATATTCTGTTTAGGACTTTACTGAAGTAGTAGTGAAAATTTTTGTTTAAATGAGTGAAACAAAATAAAGAACTTAATACTGAAATCCTACTACATGTCTACAATGACTACAATGTCTCCATCCTGTTGCATGTTGAATTTAGTGAAAAAAGCAACTTCTGTCATAAATGAGGATTGAGATTTGAAAAGCCGGTGAAGTCTGATAGTGGCAGGAAAATCTTTGCTATGTTCAGGACAGATAAAACTATAAAGTACCTCAGTGAGAAACACAGTGGAACTATTAGAGCCACAAATTAGAAATAAGTACAAATAAACATATTTCCATGTTATAGAAGTACTATAAACATAGTCCCTTTATAGAATCATAGAATCATTAAGGTTGGGAAAGACCTCCAAGATCATCTGGTCCAGCCATCACCCTACTACCAGTGTCATCCACTAAAACCACGTCCCTAATCACCACATCCAACCATTCCTTGAACACCTCCAGGGACAGTGACACCACCACCTCCCTGGGCAACCCTTTCCAATGCCTGACTACTCTTTCTGAGAAGAAATGTCTCCTAATTTCTAACCTAAACCTCCCATGGCACAACTTGAGGCCATTCCCTCTCATCCTGTCACTGGTTATGTGTGAGAAGAGGCTGACCCCAGCTCCCCACACCTTCCTTCCAGGTAGTTGTAGAGAACACTAAGGTCTTCCCTGAGCCTCTAGACTAAACAACCTCAGTTCCCTCAGCCGCTCCTCATAAGACTTGTGCTCCAGGCCCTTCACCAGCTCCGTAACCCTTCTCTGGACATGCTCCAGGGCCTCGATGTCCTTCTTGTAGTGAGGGGCCAAAAACTGAACACAGTACTCGAGGTGTGGTCTCACCAGAGCAGAATACAAGGGGACGATCACCTCCCTGGTCCTGCTGGCTACACTATTCCTGATACAAGCCAGGATGCCATTGGCCTTCTTGGCCACCTGGGCACACTACCGGCTCATGTTCGGGTTAGCATCAATCAGCACCAATTTTTTTTCAATCAGTACATTTTTTTTTTTAAGATGGCAAGACATTTGAATGAGAAGTTCCATATATCTAAAAAGCATCTTTGCTGATTATTTATTTAGGAATCAAAAACAGAAATAAGTTACCAGTTTCAAATTGTGTTCTGATAAATTATCAACAAACATTATACACTAACATGTTAATGCCTCATATATTTTTCTCATAAGAATTCACACAAATTATATGAAGATACTTTTAAAATTACTTTGATCATTAATCCATCTCGAATTATTAATTAATCTTAGTTTACTAAGTGAATGAAAATCATCTGTGGAAGTAATACATGTCTTTGCAAAGGTTGAAGTTGGGAATGAGATCATCAGTTACTCAATCTAAATTGAATCACACACAAAATCAAACTCACATCTATAAGTTTTAAAGAGTCCTTTCACATTGAAGGTCCATTTCTATTTCTTTTAGAAACAAAACATGCATTTCAATGTCAGTCAGGAACAAAACCCAATCTATGTTTGAGTATCTGCAGAAACCTAGAGAGAAATGTCTTTCCATGGTGAATGCCCCTTATGAGCACCTTCCTGGGTGCAGGTGCATATTCCATGATTCTACTGCTCTTGTATCCTGCTGACCCACATATGAAGGCAGCATATAGGCTGGAAGTGTGGGTTGATAGGCTCGAACAGCTCCTTCTATCTGGGTATCCTCCCTACCAACATGACAGGGCAGTAAGAATAGCATACTTGTGCTGTCATCTTGACACAGCTTTAGAGAGCATGTGGTGGAACAGGCTAATATCTTATTAACTGAACCATTCTTGCTATGTTTCCTGCAGCAAAAGTGGTAGAGGCCTGTTCTGCTGGCTTGCATCTCAGACCTTGTGGCAAGAAGAGGTGGAGTCAGAATGGTGTTTACAGCTGAAAAATAAAAATTTACCTTTCAACTGATAGGCTGAAAGGAAAGAACAGGGAGTTTGTGAAAGCTAAGAGGAAGGTGGGAATCAAAATGCATGGGAGGAGGAGCAGAAAATTCTGTTTTTCTTCCACTTGAGCAGTTATTCATTTATTCTTATCAGAGTATGTTTTCACTTTAAAAAACAAATTGTTATCACCTTGCAGCCTACTCTGTGTTTCCTATCACTGTGTGAAATGTCCAGGCAGATTCAGATCTTGTGATTGAAAATGTAAGTCTCTATTTTAATAGCTGTAGTACTTGGCTTTGTTGGATATTTGTTGCTACTGACAAAAAAAAAAAAAAAAAAAAAGAAAAAGAAAAAGAAAAAGAAAAAGAAAAGAAAGACTGAAATTGCAGCTTGCAGCTTTCTGCCTGTTTCAGAACAGCGCTGCATGTCTAGAGAGATCTCCCTAGTTTCTTGTAGGCTGCTTTTATTATTATTTCTTCCTTGTAATGGACATAAATAATCTGTAGCCAGAAAATGTAACATAATAATCAGATATCATGTATATATAATCCTACTATTTTTAATTTTAAGGTTTTGTTATTGATTAATTTAATAGCACATATTATGGCTTCAGCTGAAACCAACAGAAGCTGTAACAGCTATAACCCTACGGTTACCCAAGCAATATGCTCTCAGCCATTTGCTCCTGCAGATCCTGTAAATCACACACATGAACAATGTAACCTTTAATATTAGAAAGAAGCTGTTATAGGGATGAATGATTATCATTAACAATGTTTAGCTGGATGTTCAGTCTAACCTTGCTACCCGTGTACTACCCGTTTATTACAGCAGAGTTATTTAGATGTTGATTAGAAGATTTCTGTTTATAATATAATTGTTTGAAGCAATAGAAAGAGGTACTAGCAAGTTGTATATTAATATCTTTTTAAAGGGATAGGCTTTGTGGAAATATTTCTCCTTTTCTGCATTGGTTCACTGTGATATGGTAAGTCATTTTATATTAAGAAAAAAAGAGGTTATGAATAGTTAATAATTCTGCCCACAGTCTAGGTCTAATAAAACCACTTGGTCATTAGAAGTAGGATTTCTAAATAATTCTTAGAAAAAAAAGATGCCATAAAAAAACATAAATAGCCTTCTGAATGGGTGATTTAATTTTTTTCCTGTGAAAGAAGAAAGGAAAATATAATAGAGAAAAACATGTTGCAAGATTTTTTTTTTTCTCATTGAAAACGCCAGTCATCTCATCATAATTAACCTCACAGCATATCTTTTCAATAAATGATGTTTCAATTTGGAATGCACAAAGAAAATCTATTGCATAATGTCTTATCTCAGAATTCAAAATTTAGAAGAATATATTAGCTGAACCCTCACGCTTCAAACCCCATTACCATTTCCTTTTTAAGGTACTTACAACTTTTTTTAAAAAACAAACAAAACAAACAAAAAAACAAACAAAAACTATTGTGTAATGTGTTCCAAAAAAAGAAATGCATACATAATTGAACTGCTTACATACATTTGCTTAATTTCTCATTAAGCTTTTTTTTTTTCCTTTTTTTTTTTTCTTTTATAATCCTATTGAAACCCACAGAATACTTTATAAGAGAAAATGGCTCTGCAACAGTTGAAGCCCCTGTCATCAATTTATAAGTCAGCTGATCCTTGTTTTATAGTAAACTATTCTTTCCTTTCCAAAGCTTTGCACACCCACATTTTATTTTGGTGTTACTAGTGATGTTATTGGATAGCAAATAATTACTGTGGCCTGTGTAAAACCTGAGTCAGTCGTTTTTCATAGGAAGGCCAATAGATGTCTTCTCTTTTCTGCATCCATAAATAAAAGCCATGATTTCCCCTTGAACACACACACTTATTTTATGGTCCATCTCCTAAAAGAATACAAAACAAATTTGAAGTTTTAAGGAATTACTTAAAAACTGAATTTGGGAAAGTATGAGAATTGGGAGGGTTTTGGCATAAAGTGAATAGCCAAGTCTGGTAAAAATGAAAGAGCTAATGCTAGTATTGGAGATACTTTGGTCTGAAAGAGAATGAAGAATGTGGTTGTAGGCTGAAGGGCCTGTGTTAGATGAAGTTGCTCAGAGCTCAAGTTGGTCAGGAAGCATTGAATACGGGCACTTCTAACCTGAACCTGTTGTGTGGCAAAGATAGAAACTTACATGAAAATCTTTTCACCACTGTGAGGGAATGTCATTCTTCCCTCACTCTTCAACATCCCAACACATGAACATTGCTATGCTCCTAGCCTTGCATCATTTCTTCTTTTAGAATAAATTAACACCTTTGATTAGAATGTCATAACAGTTTTGCAATAGGAAAAAAGCAAAAAAAGAATCCCCAAATGATACACTAGACTTTTTCAGTAAAATTTATACTTTTCCTGAGAAAAAATATAAACCTCCTAAAGGGAAACATGTTCAAATGAAAAGTCTGACTTCCATATTTTTGAAAACTGCTAAAGTAAAGGTGATGAAAAGAGGATGTAATACCTGTCAGGAGACTGAACTACACTAAAAACTGGCACGTATAAAATAGCAACAAACATTGAAAGAGTTACGGAAAAGCTGATGGATACACGATGCAAGCAATTTACTGATTATCCTGGAAAGATAAGAAAACACCTGCTGCTTGTTAAAGTCCACTATGTATCAGCATTAGAGAAAAATTATTAAAAAAAGACTTCTCCATCTGCCTGTGTTTCTTTTGTTTTATGATGTCCATCCCAATCATTTTCACATAAGAATCTCATAGCACCAGGCAATTTGATACATACATTTTTGCATACAGAATGATATAAATAAAGATTACTTAAATTTGCTATTCTGAGAAAAGGAGATTTTTAGAATTCTCTTTTGATTAAGCTCCTCAGTATGGAACCATTTTAACTCCCCCATCTTCCTCTTTCAGAGGTAGCATGCTACTTTTTGCATAACTAGAATTAAGGATGTGCCTATGGATTTTTCTCTTATATGGGAAATTAGAAAAGAAAAAGTAAAGACATTAAGGAAAGTTGCAGACCATATTTCAATACCCACAGTTATCTGGAGTCAGGCTTATCTCCACAAATCTCAGTGCTGATGAAAACTCTTTTAGAACATAGGTTTGTATCTCATGGGTGAATAAGGATATTGGCACCTAGTAAGTGTTCAAAAAGTGAATATTTCACTGTTCTATGCTGAAATCAGAAAAATATAGTCAAAAAAGGATAAACATACTTACAGGAGTACACACTGCAAATGTTTTTTTTTGATCTTCGATACCATTATCTCTGTATAAGTGTCCTTTTTTAGGAACCTGTCTAGTCTAACTCCTTGATTTTATAGTCTGATTTCATATTCCTTTTTGTTTAACTTGCTTGATAATATGTGTGAATCAGACAGTCACACATTCTAATTGACACACAAGTGTCACACAAGTCTAATTGAGCCTCCTGAATGTTATCCAGATAAAGGCTCAGGGCTTTAGGGGCAGTGGGCTGTATTCTGACCTGTTTGGGGAAGATGGCATTTTGTGATAGCATGTGTCAGTCATTTGTGATTCTTCCTCTGAAAGCCATGTTTGTGAACTAGCTGTCACATTCAAAGTGGAACCCCAGTTATTATTCAAGAGAATCACGGTCTGTGTAGTTGCATTAAATTCTGTTGGATTTTTTTGCCTCAGTCTTCATCAGTGATTGCCCTAACCATACCTCCCAAGTCACAAAATCTCAAGGCAGGAACTGGAGGAATGAAGCCTCACCCACCATAAAAAAACACCAATCTACTATTTAAAGCTTTTCAATCTAATTCTGTTGACTGCAATCAACAGGACTTCTGCCATCCATTGATTAATATGGAAACAGTATTAAGTCTGTGATGTATTTTCAATGTGTTCAAATTAGAAGTGACACAATGCCACATTTTAATTTTATCTTTGTGTTTGCTTTTCTGAGTAGTAATAGCAACAGTTAGTGGAAAATATTGTGGAAAAGCACAACTGTTCAAAGGTGGGCAAATAAACAGGATTTGAAATGCAAGAATTGTTATCATCAATGAACAAATTTTCCATCAGTGTTATCTGACTACCTCTAAATCTGGCTAATAGTTTCAAAAAAGAACTCTTCAAATAAACTATCTTAATTTACAGGTGAATTATTTGCTGCCATTTTGGAAATAATAGATATTCACTACTTTGCACAACTTAAATGATCACCTGATAGAGATATCATGAGTGTAGAGGCTTTCTTCAGCATTCTTTTGGACATATTGAGAAATTACACAAAGTACTAGTTTTATTTCCTGTAATTTTCCACAATGCTGGTGCAGTGTTCCTCTGTTTAGACATTTTTGGCAATTCAAAAGTGCACTTGTCCTCATGGGCACGCATTTCTCTCTTCTTGTTTCCCTATGAGGTTATTGGATGTAATGGTTAAATCTAAGAATGGGAGTCATCCATTCTAAGATGGGGAGTAACCCTAAAAAGATATTGTCTTACATGCAACATTATCCACATTTTCTTATTCATAGTAGAAAGCAGAATAATGAGAATAACAGAATCTTTAACTATCGTTGTTATAAAAATCTTTAGCAGGGGAAGGTAGAGAGCAGTTCTAAACTACACAGGGTTCAAGTGCATTGGAAGTGTGCAATATAATTTTTTATCAATCTGGAAAAGCTATCTTTACAAATTAAAGGTGAGGGATACAACACTTACCTAGAGTAGGTATCTGAAATACAATTTTTATTTTTTATTTTTCTTAAGTAATGGTCTTCTGTAGTATTATAGTGTGTTAAAAATTATTTGATTGATTTTACATCTTTTACATCTGTGAAACTCAGTAAGTTCCATTAAAGATTTTGGGTGTACTTTATACCTCTGTTGATGGGCAATGTAATCCTTATTAGAGCAACATGTAATAATGCCCTAAATGGTTTAAATTAAACCACTTAAGTGATGTACTTTTTGATGTCTGTGCTGAATATGAAAGTTAAGGAAATATTTTCATTTCCTCCTTTCTTGTTTAGCATATTGGTTCAACTCTTACTGTATAATAGGAACAAATATTTTATGATAAACCAGAAGTAAATGTCTGATAATGTGTTTCTGTCACATAATCCTTTTCTAGCAAGCTGTAGTTTTCTATAAGATTAAGGAGGATTCATGTATCTCTGCTCCCTTATCTGCTAATTCACTAGTATTGGTCAGAGAAGAAACATTATTTTATCTCTTCTATCACATTATTCATTGTTAAACAGTGATATGTTTTGTAAGCCATGGATGGTATTTGAATCAGAGTGGAAAGCATATATTTTATTTCCATATAAGGCAAGGCCCTGGGAGATCTTATTCTACATAAAGGGTATCTGGTGAAATAAAGTCTCCCTAGTAATTAAATGCCAATGCCTATATGTTTAAAATTAAGCCTATACCTCATATCAGTGCTCTGCTTAATCTATCTATTAAACTGTATTTTTTTTTTGAACATGGCCAAACAAATGTATTTATCTTTGCTTCAACTCCACATCTGTAACAAGAAAACATCTTCTTTCCTCACAGAAATGCTCTTCAGTTACCTATAATTTATAGTTAACTAATGAAGTATATGAAGTATACTGATGTCACAATGTTTTTTATGTGTTTTTAGTGTGTGACTTGGTTTGCATTGAGGTTGTAGTAGTCATGTTGTGACTCTCAGAACAAATACTTGGCAGGTGGGATCTGGTCTACCTAAATCCTGCCAAAGTTTGATCATAAGCAACTATAAATGCTTTAAGTCTCGGCAGCTCTCCAATCTACTTGTCTGACTCAGTGGGATCAAACTCACTAGATATTAATCATTTGCTCCAGAGTGTTTCTTCTAGGCATATGACTGTTTTCTTGACTGTTTCTCTTTTACCATGAGCTCTGTTGCCAAGCAAGTTTAGGAGAACTCATCTCACCACAGCTATTACAAATGGGTACTGTGTAGCCCTAAGTGTAAATTACAGAGCAGAAAAAGAACAGATAAACAGATTGTTTACTTTAGCCTCATGGTTAGGACACTGAAGAAGAATTAGTCCATGTATGGGTGGTTGATGCACCAAAAACTGAACTGATGGAAAAAAAAAGACACAGTGGTCACAGCTGTTGATCCTTACATTTGAAACATGAGGGATTTTCAACTTTAGAGAATGCAGTCTATAACTGATGAATGATAGCATTGTTGCTTTGTATTTTTTTAGTGCTGAAAAATCTTTTGAAAGTTGCTCTGGATTACTGTAAAATAAAATATCACTGGGAGTGTAGTCTCTTAAAAATTAAGTTGCTGCATGTCTTAGGACTTTTTTTTTTTTTGAGTAGAGTAATTTCTTTATCAATATACAACATCTTTGAAAAGCTAAATCAAATGTAATATCCCATTGGTAGTAAGCTTCAATGTACTTAAAATTTCAGCTTCAGTTACTATTGAATATTTCCTTACCTAGCTACACTTTTTTTTTTTTTTTTTTTCCAGAGAAGCACCCTCCTTACAGTCCCAGAATTGCAGAATGGTCGAGACTGGCAGGGACCTGTGGAGCCCATCTGGTCCAACACCCTGCTCAAGCAGGGCCACCCAGAGCAGGTTTTTCACCCAGGCAGCTTCTGAAGATCTTCAGGGAGGGAAACGTGACAACCTCTCTGAGACTCACTATTCATGAGTCTATTTTTACTGAATTCAGTTTTTCTGTGAACTAGCTAGGGATCCACGCTGTTACATGAATTTAAATGCAGTTAAAGAAGATCTCAGGAAGAAATCCAGTTGCAGTGAACGTCTGGCATCCTTGCAATCCACAGAACTCCTCTGTGCTCACTTGAGCTCAGGAATGGAGGACACTGCCCAGATGAGAGAAATAAAAGCAGCAATGACATTTTATGCCACTTTGAGGTATGCAAGTGTTCTACTTAGAGAACTCTATATGCTCTATATGTGTTTGCCCAAAATGCAGAAGTTGAAGGAAAAGAATATAGGATACTAGCTTCTTTGAGGTCGTAAGAGTATATCTACATCCGGTGATGGATGCTAGCTAACATTAGTGCCATACAGTGGTCATTCTTTCAGCATGTCATACTTTCCTGGATGCTAAGAACACTGACTGATGGGGAACCCGTTATCTTTGTGCTACAGATGCACTGTCAAAGACATGAATATCTTTGTATATGCCTAGGAAATGTACTACTAGCATTATGCACATGTAAGCTAACTAATATAAATAAACTAATGAAAACTCTCAATACATGCCTCTCCTTCTAGAGTTTTGTTTCAACAGATGGCTACAGTGACCTTCAGAATATACGTTTTAAGTAATAGAGTAGTGGTAGACTGCCTGAGATGCTGTATCACAGGAAAAAAAAAAAAAAAAAAGGAAGAAAAACATTTTGTGTGAGTACATAATGTACTTCTGATAATTCTCCAAGTATGTGTGTATCAGTGAGTCCATGTAATTCAACTTCTGCCTTCATCCAGGCTAATTTAACACATGCCTGTAGCTCTCCTTGTAGGACATGAAGGTGTTGCAAAAAATCCTTCTTCTTGCTGTACTTCTTGGTTGGGGGGAGATTGCAAAAAAACCACCAAAACCAAAAACAAACAAACAAACAAAAAAAGCAAACAAGTTTTGTTCTGGTGTAATGGAAGATCTATCTTTTCTTTTGTAAACTCTCTATCAGATCAAGTGTGTAACAACAGAGAGATTATGGAGTTTCTTTTCTAACATTGAATGCTCCATATAGTTGGAGCATTCAAAAAAAAAAAAAAAAAAAAGGATTTAAGCACACAAGAACTGCCAGTGAAGTCAGAGAGTTTATCTATACAGCTGCAACTGCATCTAGTGAAACATTTAAACTATGTAGCGCTTAAGCTGCAATCCAGTGGTAAATTGAAGATGTGTAGTCAGAATTTGAATACAGCAGCCTTGCAAATTTGAAACAGGCACTTACAAAACTCTTATTTCCACAATTAACAATGTATACTAGGATAATTTTAACACAGTCTAGTGACAGGCAGTACCTGAAATAAGCATTATTACCCTATCTGGTGAGAAGCAAGACACCACTGTTTTGTGGAGGCACAATATGTCCCTGGGCAATGCTGCTGTGAAGTCTCCAACCAGTAGGTATTAAGATGTATTAGTTTTCATATTATCAGGATATTGCTTAATTAGCCAGTTCAAATTTCTACTGGTAATTTCTATTGAGCTGGATTTCTTTGTTCTGTAAAAGACAAATCCAAAGCTAGCCTACTGCACTGAATCTGCTGGACACTTGTCGTGGTTCCGCTCGAGTGGGCAGCTGAGCTCCACCACAGCCGCTCTCTCACTCCCCCTCCTCAAAGAGGAATGGGGAGAAAATATGTGAAAAGGGGCTCAAGGGTTGAGATAAGGACGAGAAAATCACTCAGTAATTATTGTAATGGGCAAAACAGACTCGGCATAAGGAGATAGTAAGATTTATTGCCTATTACTAACAAGCGAGAGAAGTGAGAAAACAAAGGAAAAAGCAAACCAAAAGCACCTTCCCCCCCATCCACCCTCTTCCACCTCCTCCCCCCGAGCGGCGCAGGGGAACAGGGGAATGGGGGTTATGGTCAGTCTACAGCACTTCTTCTCTGCCGCTCCTTCTTGGTCACTCTCGTCCCCTGTGCTGTGGGGTCCCACCCACGGGATGCAGTCCTTGATGAACTGATCCGGCGTGGGCTTCCCACAGGCAGCAGCTCTTTCAGAACTGCTCCAGATATGGGTCCGTACCACGGGGTCCATCCCTCAGGAGAAAACTGCTCCTACCTGGCTCCCCTACGGGCAGCAGCTCCTGCCAGATCACCTGCTACTGCGTGGGCTCCTCTCCATGGGCTACAGGTCTGGCCCGGAATCTGCTCCGGCAGGGGTGTTCCACAGGCGGCAGCCTCCGTGGGTGCAGGGCCACCTGCTCCACTGTGGTCTCCTCCACAGGCTGCAGCATGGAACCCTGCTCCACCGTGGTACTGCATGGGCTGCAGGGGGACATCCTGCTTCACCATGGTCCTCACCACAGGCCGCAGGGGACTTCTGCTCTGGCGCCTGGAGCACCTCTCCCCCTCCCTCTACACTGACCTTGGCACCTGCAAGGCTGTTCTCTCACTCCCAGCTGCTGTGTGGCACAGCGTTTTTTTCCCTGTCTTAAATATGCTCTCACAGAGGCGCAAACAACATCGCTTATTGGCTCAGATCTGGAAAACAATGGGGCCCTTCCCAAACATGGGGCAGCTTCTAGATCTTTCTCACAGAAACCACCCCTATGGCCCCCTGCTACCAAAACCTTGCCACGTAAACCCACTACAACACTATGGAAGCAAGACCTTACAAGACACCACAAAATGCCTGTGTTACCTTGAGTTTGTGTGTAGTTGCAGCTTTCTTTGAATTCCCAATAGCATTTTGGGTATGAATGTGTTTTTTTTGTTTGTTTGTGGTTTTTTTTTGGTTTGTTTGTTTTTGAAACAATTCCACTCAGATCACCTAAATTAAGTTAACTGAGAGAATTTTGGAAAAAAAAAAAACTAATCTTCTCCAGTGTCTGCTGAAATTTCTTCCTGAGAAAAAAAGTTGTTGTATAAGGCTGTAGTTTAAAGAGAGTGAAGCCATAAATGAAGGGACTGTTGTCATTGTGGATGATGGTCCTGAATTAGCTCTACATGGAAGTTAGTAGGAATAGGATGGTTTCACCAGGAAGAGAATGGAGTTGTCTGACTTTTGATCTTACTTCCTGCTATATACAGCATTGTTGTGGCCTCACCTTGAATACTGTGTGCAGTTCTGGGCTCCACAATATAAAAAAGATGTTAAGGTCCTTGAAAGTGTCCAGAAGAAAGCAACAAAGCCGGAAAAATGGCTGGAAGGCAAGTCCTATGAAGGGAGGCTAAGGACACCTGGGTTGTCCAGTCTGGAGAAAAGGAGGCTTCAAGGCACTGAAGTGGTCAGGCAGGTGGACTGGATGATTTTTGAAGGTCCCATCTAACTGAACTATTCCTTTCTGTTCTGTTCTGTTCTATTATATTCTAAAGCTAAACACAAATCCTTAAAAAACCACAACTTTTTGTTTCTTTGTGTTTTATGCTATACCCTTTCTGCCTGGGTAAACAATAGCTAGTTACTTCTGGAGTAAAAGGAGCTGACTAATATTAATCTTTGGATTGGTCTTTGGATCCCCTTCCTCCTCCTTCACCCCAGCTTTATTGCTGAGCATGGCATCATATAGTATGGAATATCCCTTTCGCCAGGTTGGGCCAGCTTTCCTGGCTGTGTCCTTGTGCACTCCCAGCCTCCTCACTGGCAGGGTGGTATAAGAAGCTGAAAAGTCCTTGACTTAGTGTAAGCACTGCTGTGCAGCAACTAAAACAACAAAACCAGAACACCTCCTCCTGGACACCATTACCCACTGGGATAATATCTCTGAGCTCAGTGTCTTGACATATACACACCTGAGGATCAAGCTTACACCTTTATTCCCTGAAAGAAGTGTTGATACTCACAAATGTTAAGTAAATGAAATATCACATCACAGGAGCTATTTAAAAATGGTGCTTTATCACAATTTCTATTGGAATTAGAAATTACCAATTACCAATTACCTATGATGGATAATTTTCTACAAAGAAAATTAGCCAAAACCATGACAAAAGGTCTGTGTACAACTTCCCAAGACCTTAGTTTAAACACTGTGGGTTTGAGGCATAGGGAATGAGATCCTAAATATATCAGTGAAAGGATACTGTGAAAAATATGATTGCACTCTAATGTCATATGGTACTGCAGACTGGAAGCCCAAGAATGGTTTATTTAAGAGGCATTAAGAACCTCTGGCTTCAACCTTGTTTAAGAATAATAAAAATGATCAATCTAGTCTTCAATCAGCTCTTACCAGTTTAATATCTGATAGGCCTTGGTTAGGGACCTATAGATTAGATAGATTTGGAGGGCTGGGATATGGACTGGGAGCTAGCTCAGTATACTCTGTGTATTAGCTGCTATTGATTAATGTGCTTCCAGAAATGGGGAAAAAGTTAGTGACAACATGACTAGCTGTTTAGGAAGAACACATGAGCCTCACCACTTTCTGTTGTCTGTTCTTCATGTAGGCATTTTGATACCCACTGCTGTAATGTTAGAGATGGCAAAGGATACATCCTTTAGTACTCCTTTCTAGTTTCTTTGTTTATAGCCTATGAATTGTTTTAATCCCTTTCTGAACCTACTGATGCTGTCTGCTTTCCTGTGGCAGCATATTCCAGAAATTCACTCCGCACTGTGTAAAGACACATTCTTTTATCTGTTTGAAATTGATCTCCTGCTATTTTTATCAAGCACTCTCTGTTCTTGTACTGAGGAATTTAGTGAGTTTAGTTCAGTATTTGTCTTAGCCACTGCCACCTTGAATTTTGTAAACTTTAATCGTATCTCTTATCCCTCTCCAGATTGAAGAGTCCCACCCTTTTTAGTCTCTTCTTGTGAGGCAGCTGCTTTATTGGCTTACCATTTTATCTGATCTCAAACATGCAGAGCAACAACACAGTATTCAGGATATGGACACTTCCCAGATTTATATGACACCAAAATGATACTTGCTGTCTTGTTCTCAATATTTTTCCTGATAACTTGTTGGCTTTTTTTGGCTGCCATTACATACAGAACTGTTGATTTGAGGGAACTGTTGATGAAACCACCTCCTCTTTCTTGAACTGCAGCTGCCACTTCTGAGGTCAGCATATTCTTCTGAGGTATAGTTTAGGTAACTTTTCCCTAGATGTATTTATTATCTTTTGTTCATCTACACTGAGGATCACCTGACGTTACTGTTGCCCACTTTTGTGATTTCCTTCTGTAGTGCCTTGTTACTGCTATCTGACAAAAATGAGCTTAGTAGCATCTGCAGACTCAGAGATTTTGTCAAATCCTGCCTCAAGGAGCGTGTAGTCCTCTTCTGTGGTTACACTGCTTAACACAACAGGGAATCTTGATTCTTGGCTGGACTACAGGCACTATTTTAATGATAATAAGTATTTAGGCATGAAGTCTTGAGGCATGAAAGTATGGCTATAATTCTCAGGCTATATGATCTCGCTTGTTCACTTACAGCACAATCTTAATGCATTTGTGTTTCAGTCTAGTGGCTTGACTGCACCACGTGTAAACATGCCAACACTGTTTTAAAACTAGCTTGCCTAGGGACAGACAGCAATTTAGTCATGATAATTGGGGCTTTCTATGCTCAGCTGGCACCTTATATGTGCCTTTCATAGCTATTGCAGCTGAATCCTTTAGTACTTGATTCTATCTAGAGCAAAACTAGGTAGAATAAATCTAGACAAAGCTGCAGAATAGGCAGAAACACCAAAGAAACAAAATCTGGATTTACAAGAATATATTTTCACCAGTTCTTTAACTCTGTGGAGGCTTATTTCATTCCTAAATTATATTTCAATAGGACCTTAAAGATATGCTTGATACATAATTGATAACACTAAAGGCAATGGCTTCAATGCATGTAATATGTAACCTGATATTATGTGCTACATGGGGCATTACTGTGCAAGATTATCTGGCAGTAACAGTGGCAGAAGGCAAATAGCGTAGCTTTGCTTTAGATAAAAATTACACTAAAAATATAATGGAAATGCTCCTGAGATAAGAGTTATGATAGTTTCACCAGCACTTCACATTTAAATACCTTAAGTAATAAATTTTAAAATAACTAATGTTTTTCTATTAAACTGTCATGACTCCCCTCATCTTTTCACAATGTAATAGTTTGCAAACAGAATACTAAAGACAACTGTGGATCATTGCTAATTCTGTTAACTTGATGATTAAAATGACAAGAACATCTGCAAACAACTGTTGCTAGTATTATTGCTGTGCCTGGAAGCTCTGCTATAGTTAAGGATCTGACAGTGTTTCCATTTTTAAATCTCATTTTAATCCTCATTGGGTTTAAACCTGGCATTCATATTCTCAGTCCAGATGACAGGTTTTGGACAACATTTTGAATTAGCAATATTTAAGTTACAGAATTTTAAGAGAGCCAACAACAGTTTGTAAGACACATTTTATGCTCTAGAAGATATATAACACTCCCACCGAAATTATTCAAATTGTAAGCTTATTATGATTATAATTTATTCTTGAATATTCTGAATAACAGGAAAATGTTTAAATGATGTCACCATTTGAAGTGGCAAAATACGTGAAGCATGTGGACACAAATTCTGCAAGCACACGTACTTAACTTCATAAACAGGGTTACCACCTCCACCCTCTACCCTGAAGTTTGGTAGAGTTGTTCAAGGACAGAAAATGAAATGAACATACACATCTTTTTTTGTGTGGCCAATAAATTGCCCTGGTGCTCATACAGAAATTTATTTTAATCTCACTGGAGGCCACACTGTCTGCTAGGATGGAATCATACTTAATTGAAGTTGATGGCACATACTGATTAACTTCAGTATGACCCTGATTTCACTATCTAGGTAATACAAATAATGTAATTGGCTTTACCTTCACAGATTGTGCATATACAATTCAGAATTTTACCAGTTATTTTTGTCACCCAGCAATGTGGAATGGAAGTGGCACAAGAGAGACTCCCTGGTGGTCCCTCTGGGTTTTCCTGCATAAATCCCAGCACTAGGGCTTCAAGGAAGGTTCAGCAATGGTAAATGTGCACTGGATCTACTTGTAGGTCTAAATTCTCCTAAAGTTTAGGGCATTGTAAATACTGAAATAAATGTAAGTCTTCCTTACTTGTCTAATTAGTAGTAACTGTACATGGTCTGAAAAGTTAGCTGTCTTGCTAACTTTTGACACTTGCTCTTGATATTTCAGCTCGTAATTGTAGAATTTTGCAAGCACAGAAATTTCTTTACAAAAAAAATGTTGCCAAACATTTCATAACCTATTTCATTGTTGAAGTTCAGAAATAGGGTAATGTATTATCAAATTTCAGAATGTATTTAAAAATATATTTGTAAAGTGCAATTATCTTTGAATGTCTCCATTTTTGCAAAGTGATTTTGCTGAAAAGAGATTTAGTTTATGATACCACGTGTCCTATAAAAAGGCTCAGTAGAGATGAAGCCTGTAAACAAATTGGTGCCCTTTTTGAATTACAGATTTTTAAGTAATGGACTTTCCAGCATAAAGGCATGTGAATCTTCATTTGCTACTTATCAAAATTGTCAGTTTCCCAAAGACACCCTTTGGGATATATATTGAAATATCAAGCTTCCAAAACAAACAACACTAAACACCACCACCACCAGCAAAAAAAATAGGCCAAGGACATTCACATCAGTTTCACTAAGCATAGTTGTGGAAATGTAAGTCATCTAAATAAAAAAACTATATTTTCAGAGGTTCTTAAAACATTAGCCAAAATAAGACTGGAAAAGAGAAAAGACCAATACAGTTTCCATTTAATTATTGGCACTATGCAAGAGAAAATAGTTTTTCTTAATTGTTTTCAACTAAACTGTCACATTCTGATATAAAGTATGTCCCAATAAGTGACTTTTTTGACCACAATATAAACATATGAATTATACTGGAAAACACTTTGTGCTAATAATAGGTTATATGAATCTGAACAGTTTAGACTGATATGCAATTCTGTTGCAGATTTATTTGAAAAGTGAGGATTCAAATGGAGGGCAATTTGCATTCATTTCAAATGAAAGTTGAGTACAGCCGATATATACAAAATATATTTGAAAACTATTATTCTAGCCTCATTAACACAGTGACTTAATTCACAAGGGAGTGAAATATGATTAATGTGTAGTTTTGACTTGCTAATTAATTATTTGCCATAGTTGCATTTTTCAGACAAATGACCTTCACCTTTTTCTTAACTATAAGCAGTTACTAATGTTTTCTCATGGTGCAACTGTAGCTAATCCCTCTGTTTGCTGACATCATCTAATCCTGATTTTCTTCAATTCTACCAAATGCTTCCTAGAAACATGTTAAGTTTAATCCATTCTGTTTGAAACTATTAGCAACATTACATAGTGAGGAATCTTGTCAAAATCTGTAATAAGCAGATTATTCAAATCCAGTTTACTCCAGATGTAATTAGAAAAACAATATTTGCACCGTTTTTTGTCTCTCTACCTCTCTCCAGCTTGATGAATGTAAAATCACACTTCACAGTGGTTGAATTAGGTCCAATTTTGCATTTTATGTTTCAATCAATTTACCCTTTTCCTTCATGGGATTAAGTTGTATTATAATTGTGGGATTATGAATAGTTGTCTGTGAAATTTTCTTATCAAATGTTTATAATGAATAGTTTCATTTTGGCTTTCTTTTATTTCTTCAGCTGGCATAGTTTAGAGAAAGACTATGTGAGGGAACAATCTAGAAGGAGAAACTGGAACCAATTTTTGACTCTTTTTGTCCACCAAAATTTTCTTGTGGCTAGCACTCCAGCACTTCTCTAGACAGTAGTTCTCATGTTTTGACATTGGCTCCAGCGTCTCCCACCAGACTTTGTGTAACGTTTACAAAGCGATTACAAGTATTACTAGTACTTGCATAGGAAAGCAGAAATATATTAATGGTTTTTAAACCTAAAAACAAACAATCAAAAAAATAGAAGTTATCTTCTCTACAGTGAAAAATGTCCCAGGACATTATTCTAAATTGCTTTTTGATAACCAGAATACATGGTAAGTAATATGTTGCAAACAGAATGAAGGTGCTTGAAGAATTATAGATTTAAAGGATCTTATTTCATGTAAGTGAGCTACTAAACTGTTTGGCCTTCATTTTATTATCAGTTGGTAGCAATGAGATGACTTCACAGCAGCTTTGTCATTTAATGTAGAAATAAATATTTTTTTCTCATTGTTCACATCACTGACTTTGTTCCTAAATATGAGGAGCTCAGTGTTTATCCACACACAGTCCATCTCTTTGTGTTAGTGGTTGTTCCTGAGAAGGGCAGTAAATGACTGCTATATGTGCTGGTGCAGAGGAGAGAGTAGATGGACTAGAAAAATAAATAAATAAATAAATAAAACAAGGAAAATTACTTAATATATTTTGAAGAATCCAGGATAAACTTGCAGTGTGACAATCCTACACAATCTCTGTAGTATACTGAATTACTGTCAGCAACGGATTTACATTGAGGCATCTCAATTCTTTTTCAAGTAGTTCATTTTCAAGCAAATTAAAAGTTTCAGACACCTGTTTCCAAGTAATGACCTGAAAAACAGAAGTTTTATGAACAGACTTTGTCTGTGACAACTGTATAAGAAGAGTGCACCATACTTCTAATATATAGCTTGGTTAACAAATCTCTCACTCAAGGCTTTACCCCATTTTAGGGAAGCCTTGTTTTATTCATATGCAATTTACTGAGTAGAAAATATGCAAGAATATAGTTTCCAAAATGTAGTCAAATTAATCAAAAAGGCTTCCAGAAGGCTGAGACATATTACAACTGTATTACAGTTTGAATAAAAACATGCTGGAAGCTGCTTGAAAGAGATGCTTATATATATATATATATATATATATATATATATATATATATGAAATAGCCTAGTAGAAAAAGTCTTAGATAAAGATGGGCATAATTTCAGTCTGTGATCAGGATATGTGTAATATGTTACCAGTGTCAAATACTGCTTTTGGTATTCTGTAAGGACTTTGAAATGGAAGGCATTATTCCAATTTAAAAAATGGCTTGTTTGCTTTGTAACTGCTTTCCTCCATTGTGTAAATTTCTACTGTGTTTTTGTGAATCTGTATGTTTGTTTTCCTATATGTGAAATTCTGTAGTTCAAATTTTATGTATAATTTATCAGTACAAGGATCAATATTGTATCAGAAATGGTTATAAAGATATACAGGAATTGATAGTTGAAGTTTTATATTTATAATTCTCAAGTGGAAAAAAAGGACCTCAAATATCATCTAAACATGTTAAATGTTGTATAAATAGTATGACTAACACACAAAATATTCTAGTTTTTAAACAAATACAGAGTTATTTTTTGAAAAGCAAGTAGAAAACTATTTAATGAACTGTGTATAACTGGATGATCATACTGATTCCCAGTCTCAGCTAAATGATGTTTCCCTGGCGTTGAATATGATCCTAAAATAAGTGAAGGATGAAACCCACAAAGAAATTTAGGCTTAAATTCACACTGATAAATAGAGAGAGTTAGGAGCCTGTATGCCTTTGATCTTGTTTTAATCCACTTTTCTCTGGTCGTCAGATATTAAACATCATGGAGCACATCGTCAGCTGGTGTAATTTGCTATAGTGCTATTGAAAGTTAATGGAGCTGAAATGCCAGCTGAAGGTCTGCCTCTATAACACTTCAGCTAATGTACACAAATCTGTAGAGCTGTTACAAGTCTCTTCCTCAGAAATGCCTTGCTCAGACAGTTTTCTGCTTGCTTTTCCATTTGATGTATTGCATAGGAATTGAGGAAAGAGGGCAGCCTATTCTTCTAATTGTAGCTACCATACAACCAAACCAAATCGGAATTGAAATGCATAAAAAGTAAATTTCTCCTATTCCTAATCCGCCATTCATATTGCTCCAATTAATCTAATTTTGCAGACAGCAAGAAGACAACTTTAACTTGCAGTGAAGGTCAATGGGAATTGGGCAGGGGGTTGTAGTGAATCAGTAGAGCTCCCTAGTACTTTACCACTACCTTGTTATGACATAGAGATTGTGTCACTAGCCCCAGGACTTTGAGAAGAGTAGGAATGCAAAATCTGTTTTAAACTAGCCTCACAGAGTCATGTAAAAGTTGTTTCCCTGGAGGAGCTGGTCATGTAGTTAGATCATGTAAATAGGAGTGTTGTCTTTTTCCTAAAAACACACTTGGTGTACTATAAGACATCATTTTATTGTATCTTTTTCTTATATTTTTTGTTATACACTTCATACTCGTGAGTGTTAGGTTAAAAACCTCTCTGAGTGAAAATAATTTGATGGTATCCCTTTTTGCATCCCTTTCCTCCTACTTTTCATAAAATTTAAGATACTCACATGCCAGAAGAAGGGTGTGGCTTCAGATCTGATCTTTAGTATCTCATCTTTAAAGTCCATCTTCATTAATGTGCAAATGTGTTATTGCTTTGACAAAAGCATCATCGCTAAACTTCCTATGTTGTCTTTCATGAAAAAGAATGAATTTTTGATCAGATTATAACTATTGAATCAAAGTAGAGGATTGATTTTTCCCATAGTGTGTGTGAAGACCATTAAAACTTTAATAATATAAATTTAACACCATGACTGAATAGAGTGATACTAGCAAAGGATTGAGTAAGCTTGTTTTGTCTGTGTTGCATGTTCATTATCTTTAAATGCATGTAATGTTGATGAAGCCAAAATAGGAAAGAATTAACCTCAAGTGTTTTCTATGTCTTGCTTCTTAGCAGTTCTCAATACTTCACAGGGAGCTAACACCTTGACAATTAAATTTCTTCCACATCTGTGCAGTGGTATCAGCAGGATGCTGCCATATTGCATATGTTTAACAAATTACACCTAATTTGTCTCTATATTTTCATTATGGAAAGTGAATTCATATTATTCAACAAGAAGTACCTCCATGTCACAAGGAGTCAAGAAAATGCAAAAACAAAACTGATTTTGAATGTTTGCAAAGTAAATGCATTTTAGAAAAGACAATAAAAATCCTGTATTGGCAACTTACAAAAGAAATAATGTTGATATTCAGAGGAAACTGATTAATGAGCAAACTATTTACTTCTGTACTGTTGAAAATATTCTTAGCATTAAAAGGTAGAAAGTAAAATCCAAAGGGAATATAAAACTTTAAGCTTTGATGAGGAATGAGACTTGATAGAGCAGCAGTGAACATGCCACAGAGCTTTGGGGCATAATTCGAGTTACTTCAAATTACAGATTAAATTTAATTGTGGTTGTTATCAATTGTTTAGTGAAAACTGTTTTTGATAAGTAAAGCTCCATGGGGTTTTTGGATGAATAAGAGAAGTAAACAAACCATCTCAAGAATAATTTTAAACAGTGGTTGGTTTAAAAAAAAAAAAAAAAGAAAATAAGCTGTCCTCTTGTGGGTATGGTGTAATAAAACTATTTTTCCTCCAGGCAGCCTTAGTCAGTACCCTCTGTCTGTAACAGAGGGACAACTGTTGTTGCTGTTGTTGTTGCTGTTGTTGCTGTTGTTGTTGTTTCTATTATTATTACTATAATTAATTATGTTGCTCTGAGTTAATAAATTACATATATACGATAAGAACTGCAACATCTTAGAATATAGTTCCTTATAGATTAAGGTATGCTGCTTTCTTTTAGTATTTGTATGACTGCATCCTCTTAATTCTATCAATTTGCATCCAATTTAGAGTGATGCCTCAGGTACTCTTTGATTTCTTTTCCCTGTTACCAGGCCCCAACCTTTCTGGGTTTAAATACAAACACAACATAAAAAATTGAGAGTTCCCCACAGGTTTTCCTGGTAAATAATTTTATTACTTGGCAATAATCTACATTTGTAATTAGTGAAGAAATATACTGATATAGGCAACTGTCTCACAGGAAGGGAAAAAATGGATAGGTGCCACAGTGAGCACAAGCTAAATTTGAGTGGAGAGAGAAGAATGTCTTTGATTTTTATGGACTTTCACATTGCTGTGTTGACAGGCTCAAGGCAACAGCACAGTTTAACAGTAGCTGAGGGCGGGTTATGACCTGAACTAGGGCACTGGCTTGACAGGCAGTAGTAGCTCTTAGAAAGGGAACATAATGGCAAGGATCTTGAGAGAACTTGAGTCTGTATGAGATGATATCTTAAGAAGTTAAATTCTTTTGAAATACAGTGCTTTGTGTCTTAGGCACAGCCAACAACGTCACTGAGATGAGGACTGAATCACAGGATCATAGAATGGCCTGTGCTGCAAGGGACCCTGAAGATCATCTAGTTCCAACCCTCCCTGCCAGAAGGGAGGGATGCCACCCACTAGATCAGGTTGGCCACATCCAACCTGGCCTTGAATACCTCCAGAGATGGGGCATCCACAGCTTCTCTGAGCAATCTGTGCCTCACTACTCTTACAGTGGAGAATTTCTTCCTAATGTCTAATCTAAATCTATCCTCATTTACTTTAAGAGCATTCCCCCTTGTCCTGTCATTATCTACCCAAGTAAAGAGTCCTTCTCCATCATTTTTATAAGACCCGTTTAAGCCCTGAAAGGCTGCAGTGAGGTATCCCCAGAGTCATCTCTTCTCCAGGCTGAACAGCCCCAGCTGTCTCAGCCTTTCTTCACAGGATAGGTGCTCCAGCTCTCTGATCATCTTTGTGACTCCTCTGGACTCACTCTAACAGGTCCACACCCTTCTTGTGTTGGGGGCCCCAGGCCTGCATGCAGTATTCCATGTGGGGCCTCACAAGGGCAGAGAGAGGGGGACAATCCCCTCCCTTGACCTGCTGGCCACTCCTCTTTTGATGCAGCCCAGGATGCAGTTGGTCTTCTGGCCTTACAAGTATACACTGTTGGCTCATAACAAGCCTTCCTTTCATCCCTCAGAACCCCCAAGTCTCTCTCTGCAGGGCTGCTTTCAACAAGTTCTTCTCCCAGTCTGTACTCATGTTTGGGATTTCCCTGACCCAGCTGCAGCACCTTGCACTTGGCCTTGTTGAACCTCATGCGGTTCACATGGGCCCATTTCTCCAGCCTGTCCAGGTCCCTGTGAATGCTATGGCTTCCTTCTTTGATATCAGCTGCCCCACTCAGCTTAGTGTCATCTACAAACCTGCTGAGTGTGCACTCGATCCCATTGTCTATATTATTGATGAAGATATTGAAAAGCAGTGGTCCCAAGACAGACCCCGAGGGACACCGATCCTCACCAGCCTCTACCTGGACATAAAGCCATTTACTACTACTTTCTGGGTGTGGTCATCAAGCCAGTTCCTTATCCACCAGATGGTCCACCCTTCAAATCCATTATCTTTCCAATTTAGCAATTAGAATGTCATGTGGGACCATGGTCAGACATGATTTGCCCTTGATGAAGAAGCCATGCTAGCTGCCTCAGATCACCTCCTTGTTCTGTATGTGCTTTAGCATTGCTTCCAGGAGGCTCTGTTCCATGATCTTCCCAGGAAGAGAGATGAGGCTCACTGGTTTGTAGATCCCTGTGTCTTTCTTTCTGCTCTTTTTAAAAATGGGATTGATGTTTCCATTTTTCCAGTCATAGGGGACTTCACATGACTGCTGTGTTTTATCAAATGTGATGGAGAGTGGCTTTGCTACTACATTAGCCAATTCTCTCAGGATCTGGGAAGTATGTCATCAGGCCCCATAAATAAAAGAATAAAAAGAATGTTACATATCTTTCTATTCTCGCTGCATACTTTATTATTACTATTAATAATAGTATTAATATTGCTGAGCAACTGATACCATCTACCTGGACTTGTGCAAAGTGTTTGACACTGTCTCACATGATATCCTTGTCTCTAAATTGGAGAGACATAGATGGGCCATTCATTGGGTAAGAAATTAGCAGTAAGGTCTCACTCAAAGAGTTGTGGTCAACAGCTCAATGTCCAGGTGGAGATCAGTAACAAGTGGTGTTCCTCAGGGGTTAGTGTTGGGACCGGCACTGTTTAAAATTTTTATTGGTGACACGGACAATGGGATTGAGAGTACCCTCAACAAGTTTTCCAGTGACACCAAGTTGTGTGGTATGGTCAACATGCTGGAGGGAAGGCATGCCATCCAGATGGGCCTGGAGAGGCTTGAGAGGTGGTCCTGGGAGAACCTCATGAAGTGCAACAAGGCCAAGTGCAAGGTCCTGCATCTGGGCCAGGGAAAACCCAAGTACAAATACAAGCTGAGTGGAGAATGGATTGAGAGCAGCCCTGATGAGAAATGAATGTCCCTGTCTACTCTGCTCTGATGAGACCTGGAGAGAATGTTCGGTTCTGGGGCCCCCAACACAAGAAGGACATGGAAGTATTATAATGACTCCAGATGAGGGCCCTCATGGATGATGAAAGGGCTGAAGCACTTCTCCTAGTTCTCTTAAATATAAGGAGGAAATTCTTTACTTAGAGGGTGGTGAGGCACTGGAATGGGTTGCCCAGAGAAGTTGTGAATGTCCCATCCCTGTTAGTGTTCAAGTCCAGCTTGGATAGACTTCTGCTCCCAGGGCTCTTTAATCCCTCTTGATACTCCTTAGGCTGCTCCTGACTATATCACTGTTGCCCATGTGAAACAACAGCAGTGGGTAATAGTAAGTGGACTAAACTAGGCATGGTAGTCTCTTGGTGACATCCCTGACACAACCCCTGAGTAAGCAACACACCTCTGTACAGAGTGGGTCAGGTTGGCATTGGTAAATGGACACATTTGTACCTCTCAGAAGAGAGTTGCCTAGTACTACCACTAATTGCCTTTTCTTAGTTGTGCTAGTAAACAAAATTTCCTTGAAATGCAACATGTTTTGCGCAGAAGAATTTGAAAGAATCATAAAATGGGGAAGAAATGATAGTAGTCTACTGTGACAGTTAAATATTTGAAAATCTTCTGCTGGACCTTTAGTCCTGAAAGATATTCTGATGTATCTTCCTTAGATGCTTGGCTAAACAGTTCATCTGCCCCTGTTGAGCCCCCACACAAATTTTATCACCCTCAGGCCCTCATGATACTTACTGTCTCACCACCTCTGCGTTTAGTCTCTTGTGTTCCTCCCAAAGCCACCCCTGCTCTCTCCTGTTTTAGCTCTTGCATTCTCTCTATCCTTTTTTTTTAAATAAGAACTCCAAATTCAGGACCAAACCTTTATCAGAAGGGCATAATGTATCTTGCTCTGAATTTTGAGAAATGATGAAGGTATTTGTGAGTCTTATTAAAATGCTTGTTTTCTGAAGAAAACAGTCTTTTTTTCCCCCTCATTGTTTGAAATTTGTTGAGTTTTAGAAACATCCTGTAACAGTAAATTAAACTTTCTTGAAGGTAACATTTACAAAAACAGTCCATGAACCGTAATCTGTTGAACAGATTGGTGATCTGTTCTTTGCTCTCTTTTATGGCCGTGGGCCTAAATATTAGGGAAGGTCATCCTTTATGGTCTCCTTTGCTAATGCAAAGTTCTGTTTCATTATCACTGTTCTGTTTTATTAGCATTGTTGTTTTCAACTTTCTGCAGAGAAAAAAGTGCATATCTAGATCTTCTTACCCAAATGTGAAGTTCATATGCGAGTGATGCAGGTAGTCAGAGACTATACAGAATGATCACCCATTTATTCAGCATTGTTGACGCCACATCTGGAGTTCTGTATCCAGTTCTGGCTTCAGACTCAGAGGTGTACAGTAAAAAGACAAGAGACAGTGGACACAATCCACCAGATGAGAAAATCCCACTCAATGAATAAAAAGAATATACATGAAGAGAAATGTTAAGCTGTGGAACAGGCTGATCAAAGCTGTGGAATCTCCATCTGTAGGTATATCCAGAGATTAACTTGACAAAGCACTTAGCAACCTGGTAGAACTTTGAAGCTGAAGGATGAGATGACCTCCAGAGGTCTCCTCCAGCCTAAATTGTTCTGCTGTGGAGTGGCCACATCTCTTTTCCTATTTTATTATTTAAGGACAGAATAGCAGCTCTGCTACCTACCTCAGAGTAAGTTCTTCCTCCCTCCCTCTGGGAACTAGTTAGTATCCTAAAAAAAATTCCCAATGGCACCTTGGCAAGAGTTCAGCCACAGGGGTGTATGAAAGGCTATTAAGATATAATTTGCAGCAGATTGTCATTGTTATTAATGAGCACAGCCCAGGGAGGGAAAAAAACAGAAACGCAAATTAAATCCAAACCAAACTATTAAAAAAACCTTTTCATTGACTTTGTTCTTTTATCTGTTTGTGAAAAAAAAAAAAAAAGTGAAAATGCTGCTATAGCTGTTTGTCCATGTATATTTTTTCCATCATCAGCTACATATGAATTGTGCACAAAGAGAAATATGGGACATGCAGCATGATTGTTAACATTTCAAAGAAGATAACTCATCACTATGGGAGGCATCAGTCATATTCTGCTCCTCCAGATCCATGAGAGTGAAGATCTGCAGCTCAGAATTCAACTAGAAGCTTTCAGCCTTTGACACAGACTGCCTTTTTGAAACAAAATTGAAGGAGTTTAAATGCCTGTAGTGAGTGGATCCCTCTGAGAAATGGTATAATTGGTATGGCACTGGTCCACTGTCTTCCCTCTGCCTGTAGGATAACTGCTACATTCTCAGATTTCGCTCAAGATGAAAGGACTTTGGCTGGCAGATGCCCTATACATGGAATGCATTGCTATAACCCAAGTCTGTATGAAAAGGAAAATTTTCAATTCCCCTAGAGTCTCAAGAGCTGTCAATTGTATATCTAAAGAGAAATAAGAATATCTTTCTAGCTACTACTATAACTCGTTTCCCCTTTCCTTCTATTCGCTATCATTGAATCAATGCCTGACAGAGGTGGAAAGGAAATTGCCAAGAGCTGCGTTCCTAAGATGGGTATTCATATTCATCACCATTTTTATCAATGGTCATCACTGATTGTCTCCTACTTTGACCCAAAATATTGTTGTCTGAGTATTACAGCATTAGGTTGTGAAAGTAGCTGGACAACACATGGAATATTTAGCACCTCACTTTGTTAAAAATATTTTATTTTTTCCTGTCCTTCTCTGACTTTTCCTTCCAAACTGTTATGTTTTTATGCAACTGTCCTCCAAAACATACTCTTCCTACTAATTCTTACTTACCCACTATTTTCTTTGTAGTTTCACACATATTTTCCAATCACATTTTGGTCTTGCTTTTTGCATACTGCAGTCTAATCTCTATTTATTCCTTCTCTTTAGTACTTTATTCACACTATTCTCTTTTTATCTCTATCTGTCTTTTTCCCCTTCCTCTCTTTGCCAGTGCTGTAATTATATTTTCCCTTTTTATTTCTCTTCTCTTCTCCTATATGCAAAACTTCTGTCTAGTCTGACAAGTCTATTTAATATCTTGCCTCCATTTCTCTTAGCTTTGTTTTGCCACAGATCCTTTCTAGGAAAAGGAAAATATTTCATTTTTTTTTTTTTTTTTCAGAAATATGAAAATATTTCAGTTTCCTGCTTTCCGTTACACGTGTTCTGTATGCATCTGTTCACTTCCTATTTTCTAGTTCCCTTACTATTAATCTCTCAATTTGTCATCTAGCTTGTGATCAATGCTATCTCTAGGTACAGATCAACTCTCAAAAAGAATAAAATCTTGATGCTATCATCTTCTGTCTGGTTGGATTCTGTTATATGTGTAGTGAAGTCAAAACATTCAGATACAGTCAGAGATGATGAAAATGCAGTGCTCTGTTCTGTGCAGCACTATAGACTTGATCCTGGAATTAAAGAATGGGCAGAGTTTGAATGATGACAGGAAAAAAATCATCCAATTATCCTGGCATCATTAAAAAAGCTGAGATATGCAAAAAGAAAACCAACTAAAGCAAAGAGGTGCACAAAGTTTCTGAATATAATGCTTATTGCCCTGACACATTGTTTTATGCAGTCAAATTATATGATGGGTTACTTAAATGAAATGAAGTTTTATTTGAATCTAGCTCAGAGTAGATCTCTTTCTGATACAGACAAGAAGTTTTCTTTCAAAAATGCCACGATATACAGAGTATCAGAGTGGTAAAAACAGTAATCTCTTTGTGTCCTGGTACTTAATGGAGTGTTAAACAGATCTAATACTGGGAGACTGGCTTCTAAATGCAGTAAAGAACATGTCTCAGATGTGCTTCATTGATAATGATTGGATAATTACAGTGGAGATCAAAATGAAAGTGAGAGAAAAAGGAAGATTTGTAGTGACAGGCTTTTTATTGAAGAAAAAAAGAAAGAACAAAGAGTGCATTTCTGTATCTTGGATGGATAGGTCTTACTTTTCTTATTTGTTGTTCCTGAGATAGATGTCATCTATTTGTGGGTTAAGTTCATTTATTTTTTCAGCAGCTTTCTGGAGTGCAGATTTTTTTTTTTTTTAATTTTTATTGTTTTTTTTTTTTTTTTTTTTAATTTTCCTGAAGTACAGTGCACTTTAAGGAATGACATTCACAGAAGACAATTGGTAAAATTCCATCACTAAAACATTTGTTAGGACAAGCAAAAAAGATCTGGCAGTGATGAAAGTTGCATCATCTATCTACGGAAAGGTATAAGCTGCAGATCTCATGCAAAAAGCTTCCTTCTCATAGTTTCTTTAATTCTAAGGCAATCGCTCAATCTTTCATCCAGCTAGTGTGAATAGATAAAGTGAACACAAGCATGCTCTTACATCTCTGTAGACAGAAGCCACTCTCCATCATATTTGAAAAGTTGTGGCAGTCAGGTAAAGTACCTGGTGTCTAGAAAAAGGGAAACATCACTCCCATTTTTAAAAAGGATAGAAAGGAAGACACAGAAAACTACTGACTGATGAACCTCACCACTCTGCCTGGGAAGATCATGGAATAGAACCTCCTGGAAGCAATCCTAAGGCACATACAGGATAAGGAGATGATCTGAGGCAGCTAACATGGCTTCTTCCAAGGGTGTGACCGATCTGGTGGTCTTCTGTGATGGAGTGACTGCATCAACTGACAAGGGAAGACCAACCAAGGTCATCTACCTGGACGTCTGGAAGGCCTTTGATGTGATCCCATGTAACATTCTTATCTCTAAATTGTAGAGAGTTGATTTGGATACGGAATATGGATTTCAAGGGTGGACCATTCAGTGGATAAGGAATTAGCTTGCAGGCCACACTGAGAGAGTTGTGGTCAACAGGTCTATGTCCAAGTGGAGGCTGGTGATGAGTGGTATATGCTGCTATCTCACTTACATATGCTGAGAAATTATTGGGCTAGTATTCAGCAAAGGAGCTTAGGCATAATGATGCTCAGCGTAGCATACTAAGAAATTTTTATTCTCCTGCTGTGAGAATGGGACATCTAAGTTCTCTTGAACGTAAGACAACATATGATTATAAGAGCATATCACCCAACCTACTCTGAGCTTCCTGCCTTTCTCTCAAAAGCATTTAGAAAACTCAGTGAAGCTGCAGTCCAGAGACTAATGCTACATCACATACTTAAATCTCAAGATTTTGGTGAATACATCCAAACTGAATGAAGAGCCCAGGGGCTGCAGACCCCAACTCTAGAATTGATTTACTTTTTATATAGTCATTGCTAAATATAAAGCATACACAGTTCTAGGAGGAGGATCAGACCAGTGACATTCATGCTTTCAACTGGGTCCCTTAAATTCTCAATTAAAAAGTCAAGTTCTTCCTGCATGCTTCCAATTTATCCCCATGAGTCTTGCAGTTGGACGTACAATGGCCTAGCTACAACAGAGGAGACAGAGAACTTTTCCATTGAAAATCCCACAGCCAGTTTGTTCAGACTGTGTAACGTCTGTATGTTCAAGCAAAGGAGGGCAGACACTCAGATCTCCCCTCTCTAGCACTCCTAAGTGCTGGAGTCACCTGGCTGCTTAATAAAAAAATTATGTTCAGAGGGATTCAGAATTTTTCCATGTGTCACAAAAATAGTAATTAATCTTGGAGTATAGGCTCAATGAAGCTTATTCTCTGCTCATTCCTTACACTGTTATGAAGGAGATCTGTTTCTTTGATAGTATCTCCCTTTTTGATCAGTCAACCAGCTGTTCAAAAAGGGAGGTACTACCAAAGAAACAGAGTTTAGCCAGCACTTTCATTTACCCTTGAAATCTTTTGCCTTTCTGATTCTTTCACCCATCTCGCTGGAGGGAACTGAGTGAGTGGCTCTGTGTTCCTTAGCTGCCTACTGGGGTTAAAGCACAACAAATACTTTAATCACAATGCACTTTAACTTAAAAATGCAGTTCTCTTATTGAGTGCAAGAGCTTGTAAAACACAAATACGTGATCCTGTCACAATTTAGTTAGAGTAACCTTTGTTAATTGTGGTAAATGGCTGGAATTACAAAAAATGGTTGAGACAAAGGCAGATAAATAACATGGTAGAAAAGGAGAAATGAAAAAAAAATGCTTAAATATACTAGAAGTGATTTTGGGCTCTTCTCTCTTGTACCTCTGTTTTTCACTCTTTTCATTATCTTTGGTCACTTGTCTAGATCGTGGTTCTTAGAGGTGTTGAGGAAACTGGCAGGTCTATTAGTTCCTCGAGTCCATTGATTCCCATTCTTTCTTTAAGGTCACTGTCAAGAAGATATAAGAGATGGTAAAGCTCTTTGGCTTCTGAAGTGCTGGTTTAATACATTCTTGTAGAAGGTGTCCAATTAGATGCTTTAAATCTACAGCTACAATACCATATCAAAATGGTTTTAAGCCTTGAGCTGGCCATTTTATTTCTTCCTCCCTGAGTGGTAAACAGAAATAACTCTTTGAGAAGAATTGAGAAAAGTACATGTGTACAGTGAAGAACAGAACCACTGATGGCTGTATTTTTCCTGATCACTGTGTCAAGAAACTTCTGGAAATGATTTCTATTTCTTCCTCAAATATTCAATGTGCTTAGCAAGGTTTTGTCGTGAATCTAAACGTGATTCTTAAGCATAGGATCCTTCAGTCATTTCCCAAAGTATTATGTCACACTTTTGAATCATCGTACTGTAAGCTTTTGAGAATATGCAGATGTGAAAACATTACAGAAAGAACAGTTTTATAGTTTAGGACTCTAATGACAGAATACTGCTGCCTGATCTTCCATTTAAAAATAAAGTTGCAAATGGCTTAGTTACATTGAAATTTATATTCAAGTGGTCTAAAATATTAATCCTAAAATTAAGAGCTAATTTAATAATTGATTAAATGAGCACATGATCTGCTCCAACACACTAGGAGATCAGTATTAATACAACGTTGATAATTTTATGTAAAGTCTAGTCACACCCTTCATTAAGATATGTTGACAGAGAAATTCATTTACTTGGAGAGCTACCAGGATTCAAAATGTAACTGTTAGAAATCTAGTATAATACGTTGTAATTTAACAGTAAGTAAGACTGTGGGCAAAGTGATTAACTGGAATTAAGATGTCTGTGCACCTGTAAGACTATCCTACTTTTTATCTGAAAATGAGTACTGCTTTGGTGTTAGGCAAAGCATTTATCTGGTAGCTCATGGTGTGTACTGCACACTATAATTAGCAAGATTAATGCTTTGTTTTAATTGCTTCAAGCCTTGCATCAAACTGCAAGGAAAACTACCTGAATGACTGAAACAGGTTTATTTTTCTTGTCATCAATTTTTGTTTGGAAAATAGTATCTCACTGAAGAAACTGAAGATGAGAGGAGAAAACACGGGCCACTTTCTTACCAAATATGTTTGCTTGAGGTAATAGTTCAGAAAATACTATGACAGCAACAGTTTTATTCATAGAATCTTATGTAAATGGTAATTTACACAAAGTGAGGTATTCATGTATTAGGCATATCAAGTATTTAATTGAATATTTATTTAAAACAGCCACTAATGACTGTTTTTATTTTTATTTTTATTTTTATTTTTATTTTTATTTTTATTTTTATTTTTATTTTTATTTTTATTTTTATTTTTATTTTTATTTTTATTTTTATTTTTATTCTTTTGTAATATCTGTTTATATGACTGGAAATTGTAGTGTTTGGGGGAAGCTCGAGTACTATATATGTGTATATAGATGTATATGCGTTTTGTGTGTTTGTATGCATGTACAATTTATTATAAGACCTCACAACTGCACAATTGGGGCACTAACTGCAGCTTCAAATTTCAAATAAATAACAGCTATTATTACATCCTACCCCTTATGGTGATGGCCATCAATTCTTTGGACAAATTGAATATGACCAAAGAGAATTAAAAGACTGCAATGAAATCAGATGAAATTTACATAAGAGCATCCCTCCTCTAACTTAAACTGCACAAGAATTAAAGAAAGAGAAGGCAACGAAAGCTCCAGGAATTTTCCTCAGAAGACTTGTAGATACTTGCTTTTTACAGACCTATGCATTTAAAATAAGGTGAATGGATAAAATCCCCTGACTAATACAAATTCACCCTGTCTGCTTGGGAGGGAAAAGCATCCAAGAGGATTGTCACATCTATTGTGCATTAAGTGAAATATTTCATGTCTTCTGTGTAATCAAAATTGCTTTCGCCTAAATGTAAACCTTGCTTCATTTATACTCTATCACTTTTATTCAAAGCAGTTCTTCTTTATCTTCTCTCCATAACAGGAAATAATATAAGAAAATGTAATTTATTCAGGACTGTAACACTTACCAAAGTTTTTAGATCAATAAATTTAGCTTTCATGATGCAATCTAAAAGGGATTTGCTATGTTGTATGCATGAAAAATGCCTTGTTTAATAATCATTCTGATATTATATTGTTCTAAATGCAAAGCTTGATGTAACAGTGCTATTAAAATCTATTCCAAAGAATATCCCAGGGGTGTCTCTTGTCATTTTGACTGAAGCTTGTGCATAAATTTCCAGCTATAGAGAAACATTCTAAATAGCTGTTGTCCTGAAGCAGCTGAATAGTTCTCATGAGTCCTTCCCAGGTTTATAAAGACAGTTTCAGAAATAGCTTTTTTTTTTTTTTTTTTTTTTTTTTTTTCTCCTGTGTGTTATATGAATTAAAACACACAATTCTACCTATGATTTAGTGAATCTGTACACAGAAGTCCCAAACCCTATAGTATTTCAATGTAGACCCCACAGATTAGAATGGAATCCTGAGAGCAGTAGAAATTAATTAATTCTTTTTGAATTTTTATTGTAATTCAAGTTGTATGCAACCTAATTATATATCCCAAAGGAAACCCCTTTTTATGTACCCAGCTGGGCTTAATCCAGCAAGACACACATCCTTATAAAGTCAAGCAAGATCCCAGCTGACATAAATTTGGAATACAAGTTCTGTCCTGGTATATTTTTAAACAGTTAAAACTACCAAGAAATAACTGTTTATAATTACTCTTCTACAATTTGTGTATAGAATGACACAAATAAGAAACCCATGGTTGTGTTAGCAGTGTTTCATCATCAATGAAAAATGTCAAGCAGCCATGCTTACATGCAAGTTGCGTGCTTTGGCAACAGCAATTGTGAAAACCATTGCTAATTTATTTCACCAAGTATCAAAATGCTACTCTGGACCAGTAGGTCTGGGGTTTCCCTGGGTAAGAGGAGTTATCCTCTTTGGAATTCTTCAGAGAGTAAAAAAGAAACAGATGTGCAGCTTTTCCTGCAGAGTATTTAGGCCAAACCTACACAGTCTTGTTAAAGATTTAATATATATCTGTTTCCTCAGATCCACAACTATTCTATGAATACCTAGTTCAAGGAATAGGTGAACTGTTAAGGGTGACATTTTTTTTTTCCTTAATTTATTTTTAATTATTATTATACGACTGTTGTTTTGCCTTTCCATTATAACCTTTCATTCATTTCATTTCTCTTGCCTGTAATCCTATTTCCTTTTTCTTTAATCCTCACACACTGAGATGCACTGCTTAGCACTCTATCAAGTCTACATGGAAATCCTCTGGTTAGCTGATGTGGATCATGTGGCTGCCAGGATGGTTTGACAAAAGTCATGCATGTTAAATTTGGTTCTATATACAGCTGCACGTTATATATTGTGTTTCAGGGAAAAGCAAATCAAATGAAGTCCAAAGGCATTTAATTACTTAATAATGTGATTATGTCAGAATAAGTGAACTACACATTGAGAATCAACAATACAATAGATAAATGTGATCTTAGACACTTACAAAATATTAATAAACACCTAAAAATTTCTGAACACTCTTTTATAGCCAATGGACCGACACTACAACTCACCCCAAATCACACCCACACTCCCTAGCCACTCCATGGGTGTGAATGTGCCCCTTGCACCCCTCCTGCAGGCAGTGCTGGTGCTCCAGCTCCAGGGCTGCCCCTGCCATCCCTGAGCCTGCTGCCCAGTGTTGGTGCCAGTGCACAGCCACTGCCAGTACACAGGCCCTGGCTGTGTGACCTATACTGCTGAAGTTTGCTTCCCGGGGTCTCTTATGCCTGATAAATCTTCACATTTCTTCCAAGCCTCTTTTCAAGCTGACTCCATTGTTTTGTGTTTGCTTTTATTTATGTATTTATTTATGTATTAATTAATTAATTAATTAATTTATTTATTATCCAAAAGTCTCTTGGTAACCCCCTGGTAATTGCTTGGTCCACTTGATATTCATCTTCCTCTTCAACATGACCAGTTTTGTGCTGATCCCCTCCTGTGCAGTTTAGTGGATTTGATTCACCCTTGTCTACATCTATATTCTTAACAAATACTATACAAACAGTGCTGTGGATGCACCCCCAATGGGATGTACAATCCATGTTTAGTACAAGGCTTGTCTTCAAGTATAACTTTAAAAACTTTGACCATAATCTCCAGTGACAGTTTTCTCAGAGCCTGCAGGCTTTGCTGAACTCTCACATATAAGCCTGGCTTCTCACCGCTTACTCCCTAGCCTTCCCTCTCCAAGGAGGCTGGAGAATATGTGGTACATATTCTTTAAGCAAAAGAAAATTGATTAGCACAGATTTGTCTGTTATTTTGAGTAATATCCCTTTGTGCCTCACTTTTTCTTTCTTCTGCCTATCAGCAGGAGGGAGAGACAGAGAAGTATTTTGTAGATTAATAGCTGGAAAGCTCTGCAAGGAAACTTGGAATGGAATTCAGTCATGCTCAAGACATAAGATTCACAATATATGTCAATCTGATGTGGTCTACACAACCATGTGTAGATAAGGCTCAGACTGGTTGACCACCTAAAGGCTGAGCCTAAATATCATACATCCAAATACATGTAGTTGTAGAAAGATGGAGACATGATCTATCTCAACAACTGCTCAGACTGAAGCAATTAAAAATGATAATAATGTGTGAAACGGATTGTAAATCAAACAACAAGAAATAGTTAAAAACTTCTGTAAAAAAAGAGTTAAAAAGAAACACTTCAGGAAAGGAAAAATAAAGTCCACTGAAATTCAGAGAAAATTTGCAATGCTCATTAAAAAGATCTTGAAGTCACATCTACCATTTTAGTTCACAACTACTACACTATTTTAATCAAAGTCATGCTTAATTGTCATTAAAAATAGACAGTAGAAACTGAATGATCTAATAGTGATAAAAAAACTGGTTGTAATTTATGAACCCCATTTCTTAAAATGTCTCACAGTATCTTACTGCTTAACTAGTCTTTTGGTTAACAAGTTTTCCTGCGTTCTCAGGAAACTCTGAATTGACCTGAACTCACAGGATCACTCTGAGTACAAAACAAACAAACAAACAAAAACAAACAAAACAATGTGAAGTGAACGGTTCAAGGTCTCATTTGAAAATAATTATTTTAGACTTCAATCCTGCAAAGAGTTTGTCCATACTTAAACCTGTAAGATTTGAAAGCCTCAGAGTTAGTCATCCCTTTTACTCCTTGACCACTAACTGTTCCTATTGTACTTGACCGGTTTTAGTGGGAATTTTGTTGTTGCTAGTTTGTTTTTTAATAACATTGTTCTGGGTTGTTGTGACAGTACAGAGTGTTTGTTTGGCTTTTTTATCAGAATGTGCAGATGACAGAGATAATTCCATTCTGAAACTTTATTTTAGTTTGAGGAAAAACACCAGATTCTGAGCATTGACATGCTAAATGTTTGAGAAAGATTGGTCACATCTGAAATTTATGAATTTAAGTTATTGCATTTAAATTTGGCAATGCCTATCTGTGTTCTCCTGTGCTGTTGTGGAGAGGAATGCAATTTATTTAACTTGTATAAACTTGCAGACCTGCAAGAATAGGACAAATAAACATAAGATGTAAGGGTGACAAAATGTGTTTTATGCAAACCAATTTAGAATTTGTAAATCTAACTTTAGTTTCTGAAGATGTCAGCATTCTTTTCACACCATTTCAAAGAGATTTGGGTCTTATCAGTTTGTTATGGTAACTTTTACAACTGACTATAAAATTATTACATCTTTGCTCATTTTACATGGACTCCTCTTTGCAGACGCATGTAGTATCTTTCTGATACTTCAGTGATCTTTCAGTTCTTTCTGTTCTTTCTGAATTACTTAAGACTTTTCATCTTTTTTTTTTTTTTTTTCTCTCTTTTTTTTTTTTTTTTTTTTTCTTTTTAGGAAATATTAGGAAAATATCTACTGAATTTGTGTTTTGGATCTACCTTCTGTGCATTTAGGGACATAGAGCACAGCTGTATTTAGAGCAGAGTACTATTTAGCTGAAATAATCTAAAAAGTAACTGTGAAGCAACTGCAGGAGGAACTTTTTAAGATGAGAATAATATCCTGGAAGATGTATTGAATGGAGTCTGCAGTAAGATAACACTTGGGTTTTCAATGCCATTGACTTAGCTTTTCAATGACATTGAAAAGCTTGTTAAGGCAAACCTATGTGTTAAAGCTTGGGTTGAAGAATGTGGAAAGCAAGAAGATTCAGACAGATTATATACTTTTGACTAGGCAAAAGTTCAAGAGTCTGACTAGACAGGACGTGGATGGATGATGTTGTAGATCCTGCAAAAGTAGGAACAATTATTCCAGGTAAATCACACAGAATGGTTTGTCTTTCATACATTAGCAGCCTACAGCACACAGCAGAAAACATAAAATACAGTACCAAGAGACTAACAGTGTCTCTTGTTTCTTTACATCAGAAATATTTTACTTTCATGGGACCATGTCAAACTGTGCATATAGAGTTCTCTTGTTTAAAGCAAGAACACAAAAAATAATATTCTAACAAAAAGTTACTTAGGTAGAGCTGAAATGCTGTTTTAATAAACAAGGTTTAAGTCTTTGTTTTTTATTTTGCTTTTCTTTACATGTAAGTCTGTTCTTTAAAAACAAATATTTTATCATATAATGTATCATATAATGATTGGATTTCATCCAATCTTTTAAAATAATAATTGAACACAAAGATAATGAAGATTTAAAATCTATTCCTGTGTCTGTTGTACTTTAAAAATTAAAAAAAAAAAAAAAAAAGTGAATTAACCAGTTGTGTGTAGTACCAAAGGTCGTATCCTCTCTGAACTGATTGCTGTCCACAGTGCACAAGGGTTTCTATGGCATGAAGAACAGTTCCTAGAGAAGCTTATCATTTTAGTCCTAGCCTAACTCAGGAAACTCTGCATTGTAGAACAATTTTTTTTCAAAAGTCTCAGTGCCTGAGAATGACGAAGTTGAGTCTTCCTCAGAAAGAATATTCCTAAGAATATTCTTTGTCTTATTCTTTGTCCATTGTATTTAGTAGCCCAATTAGTAGTCCATGTATCAATATCTCAGTTAATATCATGCTCAATATCTCTCAGTTATGTTGCTGAAAAGAAGATATTTTCAGCTGGTGGCTGAACATGAACAGCTTATGAACAGACTTCTGAAATCCCCAAACTCCAGTGATAAGTATTCTCCAACAGTTTTTGCAACAGAATGATCAGAGTGCAACAGAAAAATGAATTCATTTGTTTGGTGTTCCAATACAAGAAACAAGAAGTACATTCTTCATCTTCCATGCTAGGCACATGTAAACTCTGTTTACCCATGAATAGTCTGGGAATGAATCTTCAGTAGTAAGTGACAATAATTTTTCAGTGAAAATTTTTCCATTTACCACCTTTTCCTTATTCAGTAGTTGTGATTTAGAAAAGTAACACCAAGGCCTGAAACAAGGACTTGAGCTAAGTCTTGTGTGTTCCAGGAGACTGTTACAATCATCAATGAAGACTAATGTCTGTAGTGTCTGCATCTAAGACACATTTTACTTTGTATTTTGTGTGATATCAGTCCATTTCTATTTTTAGAGTAGGGCAAAATATTTTTGGAAAAATCCCATTTCTTCCAGATATGAATTCTGAAGTACATGAGCAACAAAAGATAACAAACCAAGTAATTAATCCCAGCCATCACTCTGACATTAATAAATTTCCAAGTGGAAGAAAGACAGCTACAAAGTTGTTGCTATGCAACCTCTTCCAAATGTGCATAAAGCTGATGGTGCTGCTGTTTGCTTATTTTTGGAGCCAGCTTTACTCAAAGCAAAAAGCAAAAAATGTAGGCCTGGAATGAGTAGGTCTAGTCCACTGCTACCATTTGGCATTATATATATAGTATATAGTGCTGCAATGCCTGGCTATAAGCTCTATAGAAGGGACAGGCAGCATAGAAGGGGTGGTGGTGTGGCTCTCTATATTAAAGAGTCTTTCGAGGTTGTAGAACTCGAGGTTGGGAATGACAAGGTCGAGTCCCTTTGGGTTAGGATCGGCAGGGACAACAAGGCTAGTGTTCTTGTTCGGGGTCTGCTATAGACCGCCGAACCAGGATGAGGAGACGGATGAGGAATTCTACAGGCAGCTGACAGAGGTTGCAAAATCATCAGCTCTTGTACTCGTGGGGGACTTCAACTTCCCTGACATATCCTGGAAGCACAACACAGCCCTGAGAAAGCAGTCTAGGAGGTTTCTGGAGAGCGTGGAAGATAGCTTCCTGACGCAGCTGGTTAGTGAGCCTACCAGGGGAGGTGCCCCCCTAGACCTTCTCTTCACAAACAGAGAAGGACTGGTGGAGGACGTGATCGTCGGGAGCTGTCTCGGGCAGAGTGACCACGCAATGGTGGAGTTCACTATTATTGGCGAGGCCAGGAAGGGGACCAGTAAAACCGCTGTATTGGACTTTCGGAGGGCTGACTTTGAACTGCTCAGGACACTAGTTGGTGGAGTCCCTTGGGAGGCGGTTCTGAAGGGCAGAGGGGTCCAGGAAGGCTGGGCGCTCTTCAAGAGGGAAGTCTTAATGGCGCAGGAACGGTCTGTCTCCACGTGCCCAAAGACGAGCTGGCGGGGAAGAAGACCGGCCTGGCTCAACAGAGAATTGTGGCTTGATCTTAGGAGGAAAAAGAGGGTTTATAAGCTTTGGAAAAGTGGGCAGGCCACTAAGGAGGACTTTAAAGAAGTAGCGAGGCTGTGCAGGGACAAAATTAGGAAGGCCAAAGCTCATCTGGAGCTCAATCTGGCTACTGCCGTTAAAGATAACAAAAAACGTTTCTATAAATACATCAACACAAAAAGGAGGACTAAGGAGAATCTCCATCCTTTACTGGATGCGGGGGGAAACTTAGTTACAAGAGATGAGGAAAAGGCGGAGGTGCTCAATGCCTTCTTTGCCTCAGTCTTTAGCGGCAATACCGGATGTTCTCTGGATACTCAGTACCCTGAGCTGGTGGAAGGGGATGGGGAGCAGGATGTGGCCCTCATTATCCATGAAGAACTGGTTGGTGACCTGCTACGGCACTTAGATGTGCACAAGTCGATGGGGCCGGATGGGATCCACCCTAGGGTACTGAGGGAACTGGCAGAGGAGCTGGCCAAGCCGCTGTCCATCATTTATCAACAGTCCTGGCTACTGGGGGAGGTCCCAATCGACTGGCGGCTAGCAAACGTGACGCCCATCTACAAGAATGGCCGGAGGGCAGACCCGGGAAACTACAGGCCTGTCAGTTTGACCTCAGTGCCAGGAAAGCTCATGGAGCAGATCCTCCTGAGAGTCATCATGCAGCACTTGCAGGGGAAGCAGGCGATCAGGCCCAGTCAGCATGGCTTTATGAAAGGCAGGTCCTGCTTGACGAACCTGATCTCCTTCTATGACAGAGTGACGCGCTGGGTGGATGAGGGAAAGGCTGTGGATGTGGTCTACCTTGATTTCAGCAAGGCTTTTGACACTGTTTCCCACAGCATTCTCCTCAAGAAACTGGCTGCTCTTGGCTTGGACTGGCGCACGCTTCGTTGGGTTAGAAACTGGCTGGATAGCCGGGCCCAAAGAGTCGTGGTGAATGGAGCCAAGTCCAGTTGGAGGCCAGTCACTAGTGGCGTCCCCCAGGGCTCGGTGCTGGGGCCGGTCCTCTTTAATATCTTCATCGATGATCTGGACGAGGGCATCGAGCGCACCCTCAGTAAGTTCGCAGATGACACCAAGTTAGGTGCGTGTGTTGATCTGCTTGAGGGTAGGATAGCTCTGCAGGAGCTATATATGGTTTAGTTGTTTTTATAAATCCTTTTCAGCACCTGAACATCTATAAAGGCTTGGAAGTCATTCTAAATAGCTGGACCTGTTTATGAAGCATGCAAGGAGATTGTGAACATATTTTGATTTTTCTCCCATTGTGACATTTCTATCATTAAAGTATCTGACCATCTAAGCATTAGAGAAATGATGTATGGGAAAAATTTGAAATTTAAAAATTCATTTCTGGTGGAAATGCTGAAAATTTTATTCTCAGTTCAGGTAATAGATAAAATAGTTATGTTGGTAATTGGATTAGAAATTGAAGTATTTATTGTGATAGAACAATTAAAATATTACTTCAAATTTATTGTATTTTAGGAATGTGATGTCAATAACAGCATATGTCAAAACATGCCAAGGAATATTATGTTATGACATGAGGTGTCACATTCCATTTCATTATGTGACTTTGCCTTGACAGAATGCAATAGTTGATATGGTTTAACCATTACATTACATAAAATTAATGTAAAAGTTGACATGTTTTGACTTCATTGAACTCAAAATGTTTCATAAGGTCAAAATAAAGTATAGTTACACTAGCAGAACTGCTATTTCTGATACCTTTTAAAGAGTAATTAATATACTCTGGTAAAAGCCTTTCAGTTCATCAAGTCATCATTTTAATTTTGTTGGAAGATAACTTTTCCAGCAAAACATTCTCTAACAACTGTAATATGTATGTGTGAACCAATAAGTTAAGAATCATCATCTCCTTTGGTTTTATCCTAACAATACACTTTTACAACAGCTGAGGATCTGTTCTAATGTTCCTCTGCCTCCTCTTGTCAGTAGATGTTTTTCCATTTATCATGATGTAGATAAAGCTAGGTCAAACATCTGAGCTTTAAATTTTGTTTGTGGTCATTTTGATCTCTGTCACAGTAAACTTTTTAGTCACAAGCCAGCTGCAGAGAAAACTGTCTGCCACACTCATGGGTCTTACTTTGATATTTGACATTTCCAGCTCCCCAGAGGAATGCAGTTGTCATGGGAGGTGGTGACTGGGGAGATTGAGGCCATCCTTTAGGTTGCCAAGGCCAGTCACATGCTGGCCTTTCAAGATCAGGACTTAAACACTGAGCTTCAAATCACAGTCAGCTGGGAGTCAGCACTGAGGGCAAAGATGAGAATGATGCACTTTTGATGGTCTGTGCTGTCAAGCGGTTATGGCTTGTTGCATTCTGGATAACATGCAGGTTTAAGGTGAAAAGAGGATAAAGAAGGACCTTTTTTTTTTTTTTTTTTTTTTTTTTTTTTTTTTTTTTTTTTGTTAAGACAGTTGTACTGAGAGGGTGTCCTGAGAGCTGGAAGCTCCCTAGGGATGGGAACCTGGAACCATGGGGGATGTCCAGACACTGTGCACATCCCTAGGGATGGGGACCAGCCAACGCCATTGTGGGACATGGGCCTGTGGGTGGGCCCAGTTTAGCAGAACTGTGGCTGGACAGGACAGTGGTATGAGGAGCTGGAGACTGGTATCCTACGGTATAGCTGGGGCAGGGACTGATGGCCCTGAGGGAAATGAAACTGGGTCCTGGGCCTTGACAGGGTGAGGGGGAGGCCCCAGGGTGGGCTGGGCAGGGACAGTAGCCTGTTAGTGGCCGCAGGGCCATGAAACTACAATTCAGTAATCATGGGTTACTGCAGATACCTATCTTATTAATTATAAAGATGGTATCCCATCTTCATCAACTGACTTTTGGAGGAGAAACTGAAGCTTTCAGTCAACTGAAACACTTTTTCTTTTACTCAAAAACTGACTTGTGTGGAATGACTTGGACAAATTTCAGGGACAATGTGAAGAAGGCATTCATTAGTACCCTCTAGATGTCCTCAACAGTGATATCCAAATACTCTGAGAAAAGTCCAAATTTAGTCAAAAACCTTCATGCACCAACACATACATTATCCTCACAATTTTAATTGGAACACAATTTAATACAATGCATGAGACAGCTAGAGACCTCTTCATCTGACCCTGTGGCTCACCTGGGGTACAAAGATCACACTCTGAATGTCACTGCTTCAAAAGAGAAGGTGGAAGTCTAAAGAAATAAGGATTCCCAGGGTGTGTGACAGACATCAATAAAGATATTCAGTACTGCAGAACTCGGTTTTTATTTGTTTATATTTCTAATGAAACATAAAGATAATATTTAATATCTCAAAAAACATTTCATACAATCTCTCTGTTAATGTATTGCAAAATGAAAGGCAGATTTCTGAGAAACTGGACTAAACTGGTTTCTGATTTTAATCAATGGTAACCATATACAAACTTGTGTCACATGAAAGTGAATCTTATTTTTCTTTTCTTTTTTTTTTTTTTTTTTACTTATTAAAGCAAAGGTAATTGAGCTTCATGCAGAGAACTTGTGAGGCTGGCAAGATCCTCTTGTACTACACAAGAGACATGTTTTTACACGTTGGATGCAGAATATCTATTACTTCTGTGGAAACAAATATGTACTGTTTTCCTGTACAAGTAGGAGCTCTGGAAACTCATTTAAAGTTGGTTTAAAAGTGTAATATTGATCTATTTTTAACTTTCAAAATTAAGTTGACTTTAATGGCAGTGATTTTAGTGCCACATGGAGAAAAAATGACTTTGAACAAGGCATGAATACCACTTTGTTGTCAATAATTCACAGTTTACAACTGAAATTTACTTCTGTATCTAATACTGAGAATAAACATAGAATCTTTACAAAAGAAAAAAGAACAAATTTGAGGAGTGGATACTGAACATTATTAATATGATACAAAGAAACTTAGACCTCTGGGAACTATTTTTCAACCCTAAAAATACCAAAAAGGTGGTATGATATGAGAGTTGTAAGAGCAAAATAAATCTAAGAGCTTGGAGCAGACTTTCTAGTGTACAAGAATATAAATTGCTGCTGCTGCTTGAGTTGACATTTATTTACCATCATGCAGCATGAGAAAGAGACTCAAGATTAGAACAGAGAAAATCAAATTATGTTCTGTTCCTTTGGCTACTGGGAGGACTGTGTTTTAGAGATAGCTTTAAAGGTATATAACCACTGGTAAAGGCCAGTACCCCACCAAATGTAGTTTATTCTTAAATGAACTGTTATAGAATCACTATGACAGAAGTAAAGAAATCAAATAATTTTGTTTTCTACTAAACAACCAGTAAATAATAAATATAAACAATATGTAGATAGTGATGTCACTTTTGGGCTGATAAGAAACTTCATATTAAAATCCAAAGTCCAGGTTAAGATGTAGTGAAGAAATGAAGCAGTTCCATATTTGAAATAACACTGTTTTAAATTAGGTAAGATTTTCCACAAATAGCACTTTAATGAAGCAAGGATAATTAACGGTGTTTTGAGTAGACTGAATTTCCTGGCTATAAAGATTCATTGCAATTATTTATAATGTTAATAACTTTAAATGTGTTTTATTAAGGGTACTTTAGGTAGATTCTACGTAATATCAAAGTAAATATTCTGACCAAGTATCTTGGGTCTCTGTGAAAATCAGGGGGATGAGAGTGTAATATAAAATGAATAAGGTTATTAAAAGCAGGGCTGTTGTGTAGCTTTGATTTCATACTAAGCAGAAACATTTATACCCAGGTTTCTGTCAGACCCATGAGAAATAACAGTTTTCGTTGGCATTTAACTTACAGTCATTTACCCAAAATATACTGTTTACTTTTATCCTGATGGAAAATATATTTTCCTTCTTACAAGCTTTGCTGAATTTATTTATTTATTTATTTATTTTTTCTGTCAAGTCTCTACAAGTCCCTATAATCTAAATTGCCCTGAAAGAAGACAGTGTATGAGGGGAATATGTTAAATTTATCAAATAAAGCGTGGAGGTGGAAAATATTAATAGAAAATATTAATAAAGTATAAGAGAACTGACATGTCAGAGAATTTGCATGAAAACTTAATAACATAAAAATGATGTGTAGTATGAAGTAACTAGTATTTTGAACAGGGATCAGTGCTAGATAATCTTATTTTCTAGTAATCATATCAGGAAGATTTAGAAAAAAAAGCATAACTGAAATTGGAAACTGCAGAAATATATTTCATCCTTTATGCTACCACATATTGAAAATGAGTATTATCTAACTGTGGTAAACCTGAATTGGAAGACTGGTTTGTCCCTTAGAAATGTTGTGTCTTAATTTTGTAGCTGATTTTCCTTAGCAACTGTAACTCTTTCTTCTTACTTGCACAATAGGAAGTACCTTTCTGTGCCAGCATGCAGAGACAGACACTGCAGCTGAATCACAGAGAGACTCACTGACATCACAAGAGCTTTCTACAAGTCTGTATCTTTTTCTATTGGAAACAGTTTCCTGAACCATGTTTTATGTAAAGAGAACAACTTTACAGAGATACACTCTGTAGTGCGTCTTAGAAAACTGTAAAGTCCTGAGAGAGAGCACAGTCAATTTTATTGTCTGTATGTTAGAAAATATCTTGTTTTTGTGTTTTACAACTCTGCCACATGCGATGCTTACTTAGTAGTAGTTTATAAAACATGACAAAAGATAAGCATCCTGGACTGACCTTGCATTTTTTCAGTTGCTGGGGAGAGTTAGAGTTTCTGGGATGCAGTAGCTTCTTTAGTAGCTCTGGCAAAGCAATTACCTTTGAGCAGCAGTTGTTCTGATATTACTAGATCACTAGATACTAGATCACTACCATATCACTAGATCACTAGATCGCTAAACATAGGCAGTAGTTTAGGCACAGCAATAAGAATTACTATGTCTGGATAAGACTAAATACCCCTTCAGTGCTACTATCTTTAATAGTAGCCATCTCTAGAAAAAAGGATATATATAGAATGATGCTTTCCTAGACATATGTCCTCAGTTTGGAAAAGCTGTAATGTAGATATTTCCTGAGGTGGAAATTGTTGCATCTTCTGTATAACATTCCTCAGCACACCTTTCTTCCAATCTCTTTATAGCTGTCTTTATAAGTACTTGTATTTTTGACATCCACGGCATCTCATCACAATGAGTTCCATGGGTACACTGTGTACTGTGTAGTGAAGTATGCTTTCTTTGTTCATTTTGAAGCTTCAGCTTACTTAACAGAAAGTTATGAAGCACTACCACAGGTCAATATAGTAGAGAGATGGCTGAAAATACTGCCATGTAGCAAGGTTTTAGCAGAGGCTGACCTCCAGTGGGCTTTCCTGAGGACTGATAATATGTGCAAGAGTAGGAGGACTAATCCAACATCATCTATGTTTGTATAAAGTTTGCCCATTTATGGAAAAGAAATGAAGGTGAGATCAAAGAAGCTGAGAGAAGGTAGCAAGAAAGCACAAGAGGTGTGAATTTGTATGAAGAGTTTGTCCTCCTTTCACTCCCCTGCTTCTACAATTAAAGCAGAGCACCTGCGTTATGAAGTTGAGTAGCTCTATGCTACTTAGGTCAGTATCTACTTCTGTAAGAGCCTTTCTGTGTTCGAGGAAATAGACTTTTCTGTGTTACTAGTAAATAATGATTTTTATCAAAAGGATAGTCAAGGTTGCTAAAGAAGCAACCATAAGAGTTCAAAATTTCAAGTAATCTTTTGAGTCAAAAGAAGACGTATTTTAGAACACCTGAACTTTCTTAGAGGTTACTTTCCCCTTGTTTTTGAGATAATAATGTATTCATTTGTTTTAAAAAGTTGAAAAAAAAAAAACCACACCAACTTTAACAATACTGATATTTGGACTTATGCTATTGATCGCACCAATAGAAAAGCACTACCTACTAGATCTAACTGTACCCCATAAGGAATTTAGAGACAAAATTGCATCCCATGGGTGTTTCACATACATAATGAATTGCAAAACTATTGTCCTGCAAACAAAGTGCATGAAGTGCTTTGTGATTATTCTGTATTCCTTCAGCTCCAGTATTTACAAATTCAGATCTCTCAAGCATTTTTGCCCTCTTAAACTTGATAGTCTTCAACACTGTTAAGCACCCAGTACTCTAAGAAATTAGAAATGTAAGCAGCTAAAACATGAAGTCTGAAAATCAGAAATATATGTACAAACTTATTTACACCTGCTATTGGAATGAGGTGAAAGGGTAAATACCAGAAGTTGGTTCCAGGGTCAAAATTGTTCTGCCCTTTTTGTCTGTCATCCAGTAACGGATGGACTTCTAACATTGGCCAGAGCTAACATATGCTGGAGCTTTGGATAAAGTGAGGAGCAGTAAAGTCACATCTAGGATTCTACTCCATAGTGTTTTGTTTCTCTTACAGATTTCTTACACAGTCGTTGTTTACCTGAGCTGTGGGCCTGAATTAATAGTTTGTCTCTATTGATATTTTGAACACCAGGTTTTTGAAAGCTATACAGTGAACTCCATTAAACTCAAGAGGCTGTTCCTTCAGGAGACTGTCAATATTGCAATTCTTGCACTGCAGGGCTAGGCTTTTAAATTTAAATGTTTTAGCTTTCTAATGGTATCAGCGACAAAGCAAATCCTGCCACAGGAGTACTAATTTACCCATTCCTTGGTGTGTGCTCACCCAGGTTCCTCACGTACATCAGCTCACTGAGATTACTTGGGTTTGTATTTTCCAGGTGTGGGAGTAGTGTAAAGGAACATCTTATCTGATAGCATTAACCGTTTTTTATATTTTTATTACAATTTTGATGATTTTTGATGTGTAGAAATATTTATAATGATCAACTCTGTACATTTAAGTTACCAACTGCATTTCTTTTAGGATGTTTCATTAATTTCCATATTCACTTCAGGAAAAATCTGCCTAAGGAGGAGTATAGAAGGGTTAGTTTATGAATTTTAGCGAGGTTCTTACATAGTTAAGTTCTGGTTACCTCTCTAAAAGGAGAGGGAAAAGGGGAAGAGCAACTTAAAGGAAGTCTGCAAACAGAAACACTTATCTTGTCTAAGTCTTTACCTTTCTTTACCATATTTAATCTTATTTTATTCCCTAAAATTATTCCTTAAAAAACTAGCTTGATTCATCTTTTTTTTCCTTCCTTCCTTCCTTCCTTCCTTCCTTCCTTCCTTCCTTCCTTCCTTCCTTTTTTTTTTTTTTTTTTTTTTTTTTTTTCTCCCAGATCATTTACAGTAATGTTACCATGGAATCAAATACTACTTTAAGTGTAAATAACATTTATGAATTTAAAACCAATGGGTATTCACATTTATAGATTGAATTTTTGACACATGCTATGCACATCTAATACACTGTCTGTTTGCATCTAAATTATCCGCATACAGAGAGACTAGAAAAAAAGTCTCTTTACAATTATGAAATAAATCCGAGATTTTAATTGTCTTTTCTATTTTTTTCCAAATAAAATTATGTGGAAAAATAGTGATGTTGTTAACTTAAAAAAAAAAACAAACACAAAAAAAGGTATATTTGCTGAAAAACTAATCCCCTTGTTTGAACATGTTAATGACATTGTCTATACTAATTATCCACTGCTAGTACTAATTAACAATCATAAAATACTTTTCATCTTCAAAGCATACTTTATCAAAAGTGTTTGGAAGTGTCTGGAAGCTTTTGCTATTCAAATTCAGATTACTATTAAGACACCTTTTAATAATGGGGACAAATAGCTGGTGGTAGAAATTACTTTGGGGTATGATGGAATCATTTCTCCATCACTTGACATCTTTAAATCAACATGGGATGACATTTAAGGAGATACATTATGTCTTACACCAAAATGATGAGCTTGATGCAGAAATTATCACATGATTTGCCTGCTGTAGAGAAGGTTAAAATATATTATAGTAATATTTCCTTCTGAGTTTAAAAACATAATTTAAAAATAATTACTAATTGTTTATTCTTAATTTCTAATTACTGTATTTGTGACAAAGTGTCTAGGATTTTGCTGTGTTGCTGAGAAGAAAGTCCAACCCAGATTAGAAGTAAATAAAATTTAAGTTTGAACACTGTTTTCAGAGTTTAAATTTCTACCATATCACTATTAAGTTCAGTGTTTGAAAATAATTATTTATATTGATATATATATATATTGCTCATTATGACACTCTAATGCTTAATATGCTTCTATATTAATTTTGAGTTATTACGTATATTTTAAAATAATTTTAAAAGTCTCTATCACCACAGCATATATATATATACAAGTCATTGTTGATTCTGATGAGTATGATAGCTTCGTTTTTAAGGGCTTGATCAAACTGATCCAAAAAATGGCCCAAATCCATGGGGATTCCCAAAAATGGGAAACAATGACCATAACATGGGATTCCAAATACACACAGATGCCAATCAGCTCACTGAAATAAAATAAAATAAAATAAAATAAAATAAAATAAAATAAAATAAAATAAAATAAAATAAAATAAAATAAAATAAATATTTTCAGAGAGAACACTGTTGACACAATTCCCATGTGTATCATGATTTATGCTAAAAATGCCTTGTATTCTCATTTTTCATAGAAGACTATAAAAACACAGCAACAGAGCGCTAGCAATTATTCATTCCTGAGACCTAAAAAATATTATTTCTAGCTACATAGATTTCTTAGGTATAAAAAGGAAAAAAAAAATCTGTATTTTACCTTGTCAGTGGTTTCCCACAAAAATTTATAGGTCAGCTACCAGCTAAAACTAATTACACCTGACATTACTGGTATAGTATTCAAAGTTATATAAATTATATTTCTAAATGAAAGCGGATGAGTCCCACAGGTACGAAAACAAACATTAAAATGTTTTCAGTGCCTATTGCAAAGAATGATGATAGGATAACATCCCTACTCATATTACAGTTATGTTTACATAGTTTCCAATATAAGCCTCCTTTTAAAGGTTTATCTTCTGACTGTTAAATCCAAGATAAAAGAGGCAAAGAAAGGTTTCAAACAAACAAATATATATATATTACTCTAATCCTGTGTGGGAAGAAGAAGTAAAGAAGAAACAAAATTATATGGGACAAACCTGAGTTATAGAAAAAGCACTTTACTTATTATGAAGCTGCTTTGAGTTGTTATTTTCTCCCAAATGGCAAGCAGAACTTTCTGAAATGGCTTGAAATTTTTTTTTCTCTAATATACTTTTAAGTGCTCGTTACCCTCTTTTCCTTTATCCAATTTTAAAAAGCCTACATAAATAACTTAGAAATAAAAGATAACGTTTTACTCCAAATATAGATATATTTTTAACAGTAGGTTATTTTGTTCCAATTAAATTTTTCCATTTGAGTTCACTTATATACCACAAAAGTGTCACTTGTATTCTTACTCCCATTTGCTAATGGACATTAGCAATGGACAGTCTCTGCTGGCTTACAGACTGTCATGATGATTTTAATTGAAGTTCCTGCATAGTACAGACTAGAGAATTTACTTACGTGAAGTTTCTTTGAAGTACAACTGATGGAAAATTCACCACAACACGTTGGATTGTTGCCCTGCTTAATTACAGTCAGGGATAAAAATCTACCTTTTATTATTACCCTGAAATTTGTTTGGCCTTTCCATCTTGTATTTCATGAATTGTCAATATTAGATCTGGATCTGGGCATCTCTAATTCGCATCTTTCTGTTTATTCACCTATATATATATATATATATGTTTTATTCACTTTCAAATAAATCTATAATTAACTTGCGATTTCTTCAAATCAGTTATAAGTACACAGACCACTGCACGATTAGTACAATTTCATTGCTGTTTATGCTACAGTATTCTTTACAGACACCTTTTGTACACCTACAAGTAATTTTTAAGCTTTTTTTAAGTGTGCCAACTTTCTAAACAACCTATCAAAAGGTTTCATATCTGTAATATTGCATATGTTTAAATAATTTGCGTTAAAAAAAAACAACTTACTTTGGATCCAAATTTTGTTAAAATATATTGCAGTTTCATTAAAAATGATGTTTATTTGTCAGAGTATTTTTTGTAAATGTTGATCACTTAATTTCCTATTAAATTAAGTGACTATTACTTTTTTTTTTTTTTTTTTTTTGAATGTATCTCTGTCAAGTTTTTTGCAAATTCCTGTGCTACAAGACTTAGTGTTGTTAAATGTTAATGTAGAAGGGATTGCTCAGATTGCCTAAACATCAACAGGTAGATGTTTAGCTATAACCAGCACACCTGGTTAGCTTTATTTATTTTTCCTGTATAAATGGTGTTAGAAAAGGGTGAAACAATTGTAGGTCAAGATGGAGAGCATTAACTTGATACAGTTTTGTCATCATCAATGAAACCAATGGGCGGTATGAAAATCCAGTTCTATTCAAATTGCCATATTGGCTATCAATCAACTCAGGGATATTCGGGGAACATGTGGCAAAAACATTTTCCTTTTTATTCAACCCATGCAAAACCCAGATGTAGTTGAAAAGCTTGGACTCAGGATAACAAGGGAACTTCTAATCTCTTAAAGCAAACACCCTTTGTACCATACTTGATTTTGCCAATGCCAGGACCAATATAAAGCCCAGTGTAAACTGAAGACTTGACTGTGGACATCCACAATATCTGTGTAACAGGCAGGACTGGCAACCTTTAAAAGGAAGAAAGGAAGTATTCCCAAACCATTGCATTTATCTGTGACTGATGATGTCATAAAATTAGATGGGATACATGGTAGGCTGCACTTGTTTACACTGAAGGCAATCTGTGTATGAAAGCTGATTAAAGATGAATCCTTGAGGTATCCATTCCTTGCTCCCCTTTCAGATCTCGTTTGTCCTAGCTGTGGGTAGACTTGGAAAGCGTGAGCCTGACACTTCACTTTATGACAGAGTAGTAAGACTGTCAGCGTGTGCTAAAGGAATAGATGCAATAAAGACATGGCCACAGTCTGCTAGGAAGTGGGACTATGGCACAGTAAAGCAAAAAGTGTGATTATTGAAAAGTGCCATAGTGAATTAAACAAATTTCATCAGTTTGAGTAATTCCTGAAACAAATCTTCTTTTTGGATTTCTCCAGAGGTAATGGAGTTCTGTACACCATATACATCACCTTGCACTGAATCTGTGTAGTTTCATCCTGTGGAGAAAGAACAGTTCGTTTACTGAAAGCAACTTATTTTTGCTTGAAAAATGTCTGTGGATATGTCATATTTCTGTGCTGTAGCTTAATATTTGCACAAACTTATTTAGCCACAAGCAATGTGAATGCAATAAAATGAGCTTTCTATTAATATTTTCATCAGTCATACTTGATTAGTACCTGTTATTGGAATGTGAATCCGGATGGCTTAAATCATTTAATAATTTGATCAATGAGCTGAGGGAAAGATTCTAGATGTAAATAGTTTACAGATTTTCTTTTTAATACAAGGCAATATGCTTATGAGTAAGGAAGTCCTTTAGAGCAAAGAAAGCAGAAGGAAGAGTTAGACACATTGCAAGCCAGACAAACCAAAATACCTTATGTATTTGTTCATTTGCAAGTTAGTGCCTGCTTCTGTTGCTGTACAAACACATACACACAAATGCAGTTGTTTTTAAAAAGTGGGACAGAAATGCAGTCTAGAGTGGGGTTTTGCTCAGGAGAATCTTGAATTCAGAAAGAAGATTCAGGAGAATCTTCTTAAGAGAGAAACCTACAAACTACCCTTATTTTCCTGGAAGTTTAAATACAAAAAGGTAGCCTGTATAAAGCTTATAAAGCTTACCATTTCAATTAATGTTTTTTGAAGACACTACTTCCAAATAAAAGAATATAAGCTTTGGATGAATTCCTTTTTTTTTTTTTCTTTTTTGGATGAATTTATATTTTTTTCCCACAAGAGGAAAAAAAAAAAAGGCCTTTTGCAGTTTTTACTGATTTTCCTTAGCCAGAAAAATGAAAATGCAATACAAATATTTATTACGGTAACATGTAACAGACAATATGCAAGTAGTGTAGTTGAAAATATATGATTCTCTGTCTCTGTTTTCTATTTTAGTAGTAGAATAATTTTATGACCTTTTGAATCTTCCTATGTTTTTTATCAACTAAGAAATACCAAGATTTATACTTTGCAGCTGTGCTTCATGTGATGTTTTAAAGACCAGAGAGAGAATTCAGTTTTACCAATAATTGCTAATTATATTTTACTATAAAAGTATGAAACTAGTCTGTCTTTAAATTTAAGGTTTCTGTTTTATGACAAGATGCATGTTGGCAAATCCATTTCTATTCCTCTTGATTCCATTTATAGCATCAATGTCTAAATTAAGAATCACCCAGTGACAGAGTGAGGTCATCACTAGACGTGAATGCCTAGGTGAATGCAGAGACATAAGATGAATTATGGGGTCCACTGTAACCAACAATAAAAATTCCAGTGCTGTATTTCACTTGGTATGATCATATCATTCTTTTCAAAATTAAATTAATGGCTTTTGCTATTTAATAAACATTTACAACTAAAACTTACAATCTTGAGTTAAGAAAGGGGAGATAATATAATACTTACTATTTTGGGCTTTAAAGTATATTAATAATTAAACGAATTCTTTCACTTTTCTAAGTATTTTTTTTAAAAAAAGAAAAACAATAGGATACAGTTTGTAGCAAATATTTAGTCTAAGTGTACATGAAAATTGCAGCTGAATTTTCCTTCCCTTTTCTAAGCATTTTGTGATTGTCTGTATTGCCAGTTAAATATGTAGTCCATACTAATAATAACACTGTGTCTACCAGTTAGTTAAAATTCTACTGTTACTGGACCTATCTCTAGGGAAGACACTATTCAACAAAACCTGAAGCTAACTCATGTTAAAGAGATAACTCCACTCAATCTATCCACTGTATTTTCCTCAATAAAAAAAGAAAATATGCTAATAAGCATCACTTGAGAATAAAAATTGAAATAATCACTTATGAATTTACCCACAGCTGACAGCTTTATTAATCTCTGTAGCTGCTGTCATTTGATAAAGAACAACATATAATAAAAACTCTGCAAATTACATAATTAGGCATTCTGCAGCAGAAGCTCTGCTATTGTAACAACCAGTAATCAAGAGAAAAAATATATCATTCGTCTTGGAAAGAAACAGCTCTTTGAGAATCTTTCTCATTTATGATGATCTAGCTACAAAACAATGAGAGAATAATGATTCATTATCAACAGCAATATTCTGGCATGTAGCTTTTATTACTAAGAGATGAAGAAGAATCCTTGTGCTTGACAGGAAGTTCATCTTCCAAAAATACCCTGGTGCATGTTTGTTACAGCTTGAACAGAAAAATATCCCAGAACCCGTAAGCATGCTATCAGAAAAGCAAGGAGGACTTGGATTACGTTATCCATAGACCTACATGACTTTCTCCATTACTTTGTCTTTCTAAGGAGAGATGTATCTAATCTCAAAAGATCTGTATCCAGTGGGAAGCAATTCCTTCCAAACACTAATCATGTTTGAATCAGTCATGTATCTGGGATAATGGGGATGGGTTTTATCTGATCAGTGGTAGACAACTTCATTTGATCTATTCACTACAGGTTAGAGTATAACAGGATTTAATTCATATCATCCTGAAAAAAAATTAAAAAATTAAAATAGGTCCTTGGGACCTGTGATTAAAAATATCTACTTCTTTCAGCTGACAGGAAAGGGAGCTAAGTAGCTAACACTGCAAACACCTGAAGCCACGTGTGGATGCCTCTAAAATGTTTTCTTCCAGTGTGTTTACTGGTGATATGTGTAGCTTTATCTCATGATCAGAGTCACAGATTCTGTAGTCCTTTAATCTTGTGAAAATATTATTAAATACTGTGGGAACGGAAAAGTAATAAGCTTTTGAAACTTCAGTAAACCTGTTTTCTGAGTCTGGCTTTTGAGTAATGTGTTTTTTGCAGATAGAAGTCAAAACTTTTTTAACCCCCCTTTCTTTCTTTAAACAACTTAAAGGGAAAAGGAGGGGAAACAGGGAAGGGAAAACAGAAATTTTCCTGGGTCTGGTTGGGATTGAGTTAACTTTCCTTTTAACAGTCCATATAGTGTTGTACTTTGTACTTGTGGCTAGAACAGTGTTGATAATGCACTACTGTTTTGTATATTGCTGAGCAGTGCTGGCGCAGCACCAAGGTCATCTCCCCATGTTCCCCAGAACAGACCAGTAGGCTAGGGGTGGGCAAGGAGCTGGGAGGGGACATAGCCAGGACAGCTGACACAAACTGACCAAATGGATTTTCCATACCATATGACGTTGTGCTCGGCAGTAAAATTGGGTGAAACAAGGAGTGGAGGGACATTTGTGGTTATGCAGTTTGTCTTCAGAAGCAACCACTATGCATGCTTTCCAGGCTCTGCTTTCTAGGAAGTTACTGAAGAATTTTTGCTGATGGTAAGGAATGAATAAATTTCCTTTGTCTTTAGTTTCCATGCAACCTTTACTTTTCTTGTTGAATTGCTTTTGTCTCTACCCATGAGCTTTTTAATCTTATTTTCTCCCTATGTCCTGTCATACAGGGAGAGTGACAGAGTGGCTGGGTAGCCACTTGGTCTGGAAAACAGCCAGCATTTACCATACCAAAACTAAAACTGTGTGAGAACATTTTCTTTCTAGAGCTGCTTGCTTGTCTTCAAGGAACAAATCACTTTTTTCCTCTGGAAATAATTAAAGAAGTTCCAAGGAAACTATGTAACAAAGTCTAGAGATTCATTCATTTATTTATTTATTGTGAATTTGAACTGTTCAAATAAGAAAGCATACACTCACATTCTAATATCTTCAAGAAGTCTCAGCTCCATATTTTATTTTATTCTTTCTCTGAAGTATTTCCTGTACATTGCATAGTGTAATTTTATCAGTCAACTGTTGTAGGTTATCATGATGCTTTTTCCTGTCCTAAAGCTTATGGTAGCATTGATTTTTTGTTGAGTTTACACTTGCACAGAGCATCCAATGACTGATGGATGTATACATTTTCAAATTCCAAATTGAGATGGAATTTAAGATTAATTTTTAAGCTTAGCAAGGAAATGCAAGATTAACTTTACTTCACCAGAATGATTTTATGTGATTTACTTTCACTAAGGCTTTAATTGCTTCCAGTCTATATATTCAAAGCAGGGGTTGGCTCTTAATGACAATAGCGTTCAAAGTTCAAATATAGAATATGGACAATCAAATAGTTAATTGTTCAGAAAGAAGCAGATCATGCAATTTATTTTTCTTATAAAACTAAAACAAAACATAATTCTTTGAAGTGCATTAGTTACAAAAATATTCTATGTATTTTATATATCCAGTCTATTTTATGCTTTGGACCATACCTTAAAAATACTCATCTTCATGTCTTGAGGGACTGACATGATTGATTCAAACAACTGGGGGGCAACTCTAACAACCAGATTTCTACAGAGATTCCTGTCTGAAAGGAATCTATGTAAAACATATGAAAGAGAAAGACATGCTATTGCAGGCACAGCCAGCTCTCACTGAAGAGAATTTGTCATTCAAAAGTGTATCGTTTTCAATACAAATGGCTTCTCAGTGGTTGTTACTAGATATGCACATATTTATGCTTATTTCCAGGCAAAAATCCAGCCTTTTGCACCTATTTTTGCAAGCACATACATTGACAAGAATTTGACATGTATTACTTGAGTCTGCTTGACACTTGACTACTCATCATTCTTTATGATAAGAAGTCTTTGGTTCCTCCTCTGTTCTCCATGATCTTCTTCAAGCAAGACAAACAGAAATGCTGGAAAATCTGAAAAACAACACATCATAGGATGGCTTTATGTGCTACTTACATTTTCAGATGTAAGGCATTTATTCATTCACAGAATCACAGAATAGACGAGGTTGGAAAGAACCTCTGAAGATCATCTAGTCCGAACCCCCTGCTGAGCAGGATCACCTAGAGCACATTGCACAGGAGATGCACAGTCATTCTGCTTGAGATGCTTCATTCACTTTTGGTCATCTCACCAAGCTTCTAGAAAATAAACTTGTAGTATTAGTAAAGCTTGTAACTGTGATATTTAGAAACATTAACTTCACATAACATTCAATAAAACATATCAGCATAATTTAAAAATAAACTAAAAAAATTCAAATGGTATACAATACTACTTTCTGTCATTATTTCTATTATTTTTCTTCATTTTTGATAATTTCATCTGTCCAGTGTTCTGTCTTTTCATATATTTAATCTAAATAAGTTTGTATCCAAAATATTTCTGATCCAATATAATGCAGAATACATTATGGGAAATATAATGTGCTATGTAATATTAAAAATATAATATTGTCGTGGTTCTGCTCGAGTAGGCAGCCAACCTCCACCACAGCCGCTCTCTCACTCCCCCTCCTCAAAGAGGAATGGGGAGAAAATATGTGAAAAAGGGCTCAAAGGTTGAGATACGGATGAGAAAATCACGCAGTAATTATTGTAACGGGCAAAACAGACTCAGCATAAGGAGGTAGTAAGATTTATTGCTTATTACTAACAAGCTAGAGAAGTAAGCAACAAAGGAAAGAAACCAAAAGCACCTTCCCCCCCATCCGCCCTCTTCTACCTCCTCCCACCGAGCGGCGCAGGGGAACAGGGGAATGGGGGTTATGGTCAGTCTACAGCACTTCTTCTCTGCCGCTCCTTCTCGGTCACTCTCGTCCCCTGTGCTGTGGGGTCCCACCCACGGGATGCAGTCCTTGATGAACTGATCCGGCATGGGCTTCCCACAGGCAGCAGATCTTCCAGAACTGCTCCAGATATGGGTCCGTACCACGGGGTCCATCCCTCAGGGGAAAACTGCTCCTACCTGGCTCCCCTACGGGCAGCAGCTCCTGCCAGGCCACCTGCTCCACCGTGGTCTCCTCCACAGGCTGCAGCGTGGAACCCTGCTCCACTGTGGTACTCCATGGGCTGCAGGGGGACATCCTGCTTCACCATGGTTCTCACCACAGGCCGCAGGGGACTTCTGCTCTGGTGCCTGGAGTACCTCTCCTCCTCCTTCTGCACTGACCTTGGCGCCTGCAAGGCCATTCCTCACTCCTTTCACTCTCCCAGCTGCTGTGTGGCGCAACGTTTTTATCCCTCTTTCCCTTTTTTTCCCTTGCACTCTCACAGAGGCGCAAAACAACATCGGTTATTGGCTCAGCTCTGGTCAGCAGTGGGGCCCTTACCAAACATGGGGCAGCTTCTAGATCCTTCTCACAGAAACCACCCCTATGGCCCCCTGCTACCAAAACCTTGCCACGTAAACCCACTACAAATATAAAGAAAATATTAATGTAGGAAGATTTTATTACGTGATATTTATGCTGTGGAAATGTACATAAACATGACTTCTCTTTTTCACACTGTGTGGTAAATTTTTGGAACAAAAATGAGTAATAAATGGGTGATACTTTTTTTTTTTTTTTTTTACTTTTTTTTTCCTCTCCTCTCCTCTCCTCTCCTCTCCTCTCCTCTCCTCTCCTCTCCTCTCCTCTCCTCTCCTCTCCTCTCCTCTCCTCTCCTCTCCTCTCCTCTCCTCTCCTCTCCTCTCCTCTCCTCTCCTCTCCTCTCCTCTCCTCTCCTCTCCTCTCCTCTCCTCTCCTCTCCTCTCCTCTCCTCTCCTCTCCTCTCCTCTCCTTTTTTTCTCTCTTCTTTCTTTTTCTTTTTCTTTTTTTTTTTTTTTTTTCCTTTTCTCTTTCCAAATCTGTTTCCACACTTGTTCATGCATTTATCTTTGATATAACTGTAGACCTCTATTTCAAGCTTAGTTTAGTTAAAATCTTAAATGTATTGGATGATTGATTGGCTTGCTGGACTCAAGTCTACCATGAAAATTGCCATGACCTAACCTTGTAATGTTCTGTGTCTCTGTCCTGTCATAGGAATTTGAATGAGACCCATATTTTAATATCCCTTTACACTGCTACCGAATGCCAAATCCAGTAAGCTTGACTATGTCCTTTACAATTATGAGTTGAATTGCTTCCTTCTGCTGAGGAATGGCTTTTATGTTACGCTATAACCTGACACAGATTTTGCTGCATTTCCTTGCCTTTCAGACTGAGGGAGTAAAACACCTATCATCACGATTATAACTTCTTCTCCTTTCCCCCTTCTTACAGTCTTATGGAATGATCTTTTCACTGTTGGTGTCTAGACTGCTAGAAAAGTTAAATGTTCTGGATTCTCCTTCTCCCTGTGTTGTGCATAACAGTAACATGGAACTTCCATTTCTCCAGTGTCTTCCAAAAAGGTTTTACACCAAAATGAAATATCCAGCTGGGAAGAAAGCTATGTTTTTGCTTTTGGAAGCATTGAAAGAAAGAGCTTGAATAAAATTTTTAATTTCTGTTCTTTCTTATCAGGAAATTTCATATTACCCATAAGAAAGCTGTTCTGTTAATATATCTCACATGACTTTTATTTTTTTATTTTATTATTATTATTATTTTTCCTCCAGAAATATAGAATTGGAGTAGAGGTTATTACTTCTTGTGAATGCATTGAGTATTCACATGATGATGGGAAAAGCAATCCTCCAGCTCCTTTGGTCACTTCCAGTTGAACTGTTTAGGGAGAGGCTCCTTCCTCTGGACTTGTTCCATTTCCTTGGGTACATCCATGTGGAAATGAAACCCCTCTGTCTGTGATGTTCTAAATCAGGCAGTGTAAGTCTTTTCTCCAGTCTTTGTCTCTGACTGCATATGTTTACAGTGCACTGAAAAATGCAAAAACCTGCAGTAACACCTGGAAGACTGCGTAAAAAGTGATTCCTAAATCTTGGATCTTAGCCAAGGTTAACCCACCAAAAGTGACCATGGGACCTAATCTGTGTCTCCCAAGTGAACACCCTGTGGTCAAACCAGAATCACACTCACACCAATTCTGTCTCTTTTCCTTTTTTTTTTTTTTTTTCCCCTCTAAAAGGAGTTCGTAATACACATCATGACATGTTTCACATAGGAGATGGCCTGCCTTACAGTAAGACAGCTTTCCAATGCATGGAGTTGAATTTTGTAATTAGATTAAGACTACTAGATTAGATTATTATTTATATAGTTATCTTCTATGACAATGTATTGGCACAGGTCAATTTAGAGTATTTTAGTATCCACATATGTTTAATGAAAAGGATTGAAAATCATGAGAAATAATGAAAAGTTTGTGGGATCTGAAAGAAACATGTTTTTCAAAGTGAGTAGGGGCAATTCTCAATGCTCACAGACACAAAGGTAATGGAGTGAAATAGTACTTCTTGTATCATACAATCATTATCAGCTCTATGTGAGTGATGTGTGAACCTCCAGGAAGTAGCATCCCTTCTGAAAACTCTAGACGTGCTGAGACAGTGTCCACAAAACAGGTTGTTTTTGTATAGGGTGAATTAGTTCATCAGCAGGAGCTGTATCATGTGCAGAGTGAAAAAGGAAGAGTCTCAACTGTATTTCTGGAGAAAACTTATTCTTGAAAATGCTCTCACTGTTTTTGCATAATACTCACTCACCTGTTACTGACCTTCTAAGTATCCACAAATATGTCCACTGACTTGTGTTTGAGCTGACTCCTGGAAAAAAGAGTGGCTATTTGTACAGCTTCTGAGTTAGGGTAAGTAAAACTTTGACCTCTACTGAAATAATACATACATTTGAGTATGTATGGCCCTCTTTCCCACTCTGCCACAGTACAATTTTATTTTTATTTATTTTTATTTTTATTTTTATTATTTTATTTCTCTCCAGGTCACATTAGAATGAAATGTACGGTCATTAGAAGCCATGAAGTCCATCATAAAATACCACATGTTGACTCTAGCAGAAATAGAGGCAACTTCGGAATTTCAGGAGAGTTGTCCTTGTTCAGACTAGAATCAGAATTTGAACACTTCAAAAATTACAAAAAACAAAACCAAAAGCACAACAAACAACCAAACAAAAAAAAGTCTCATGAACAATTAGAACAAATGAAAGAAAAACATCAAGTATGAGGGTAGAATAAAAGATAGTGTTCCAGTAAGCATCTCTGTAATACTTCTGAACCAAGATGTCCATTTCCTGATATATATTAAAACAAAACAAAACAGAAACACACACACACACACACACACAAAAACACTATAAGAAGAACCTGAAAGGTTATAATCACTGTTTGCTTCAGTAAAATTGAATGCAGCTCAGATGTCTATATGCGTGCAAAAGTAAAAGTAAAAATTGGGACTTTATAACAAAATAAGATGAAGATGGGAGATATTTAAAAACACAAGTTATTACTAAATTGCAGACTAAAGCTACAGTCATGGATATAAAAATAAAAATGAGACACAGAAAGAATTGAAATGATGCAATTTAATGAAATACATTTTATTAGCCAAAAAATTAGAAATTATTAAAAGTTTTATTCGTTACAAAATGTGACTCTATTACCAGAAATCATAACATTTTAGAGAGAGAATAATATCCCACTTGTTTTACAACCATCATCAAATATTTAAACCTTGAGCCTTATTCTGTTAATGTAAATGTAAATGCTTACATTAGAAAAAGATACAATAAAAGCAGAGTTTTTAAAAGTGCAATCTCTTTAAATCCATTATGTCAGCATTGTACTGCGTTTATAAGCTGTGTCCACCTATGGTACTGAGAAAACAGCAAATGTCCTACAACATCAACTCCTTCTAAGCTATGTATAACATCTCCAACAGAAGTGGAAGTATTCCCATCATATATTTGAAGGGAATATGCTTCTGCTATAAGTAAAAGCAAGAATTCATGCTGACTAAAAATTCAAGAACAGGAAAAAAGTTATAGTGTATTCATGCTCTGCTGTGGAAAATAAAAAAATATAAACAAAAGAAGGAGCAAATAGCCCATATATTCATCTTAGAGACAAAAAGTTTATAGAAAACCCTGTTCAGTCTCTACATACACTCTGTTGCTGGCACTGACATACTGGCCTTCTCCCTGAAGGCAGAGAGCTACCATCCCTCTAATGCAGTGCCTGCAGTACTGAGATCATCCTCCTTGCAGCACAGCCCTGCTGGTGCTGCTGCACCTTGGCATGCAGCTTGGACAAGGGCTGGGGTCTGTGACCAGGGGTGTCTGATAGAGCATCCCAGGTGAATGTGGTCAAGGGAGTTATGGTCTGTTGGCATGCTCAGGCACCTGACACCTGGTAAACCAGGCTGTGTATTTTCTGCCCCACATCAGAGGATAAGCTTTCCAATTCAAAATTATGAGATGCTAATTTTCAAAGAGGTGAGACACTGCTTCATCAGCAATCAGCTTCTAACTAACTAACTAACTAACAAAAAAGAAACACACACACACACAAAACAAATTAAAACTAACATAACAACCCCACCTCCCCACCCTCACCCCAAAAATCAATTTGGAGACTAAACCACAGTTTCTGATGCCCGTGGAAATGCTGATATAGACATATATACACAAACAAATTCCTTTTGACCGTAGTTAGCTTTGAATGTGACCTGTATCCCACAGAGAGCAATATTTCATGATGTATGAATTACAGCAAGCTGAAAATAAACCAAATACTTTCACATAAAATACTTTCTATTAACTGTAATAATCAAAAGGTTTCCTCTGACTTGCTATGTAATGAACTGAAACAAAATTGAAATTTAACTGACCTGTTGTCTGTATTAAACATGGATGATTTTTCCCCCTCTTTGTCTTAAAAAAAGCCCGTATTCTGAGATTGCTTTTATACTGTATTAAGACTATACCTAGTACAGTTTAAAATGTGAAATAAGTAAGTTTCCAGCAATGCTGTTATCTAAACATAGATATTCCTATAATAAATATTCCTATAGAAATTTTCCTATAAATAAATATTCCTATAAGATATTCCTATAGAAATTCCTATGTTTATTATATAAACATAGGAATTTCTTGTTCCTTGCCAATAAAGGCATTTCTGTAACTGTTATTTTACAGGATGTATATATATATATGTATATATATATATATATATATTTATTCCTGGATAGCAATTTTTTCCTTATTATACATGATTATATTGGAAAATATCAAAGCTATATGCAACAGCTGAGGCTATCTTTCTTTTGAAGTTTTAACACCTGCATTTTGGAGTTGTTTGTATATTGCAGACACATAGAGCATACCACTGAATTAGTCTTAAATTATTGCATCCCTTCCTCCCCACCCCCAACAAATTCTAATGAATTTGCTCTTTCAAAATGTGTAATTCTGAAGTGCTGTGCACATTCAAGTCCTAAACTGGACAATGATAGTCTTTGCAGGTCATTCTAACTTTTCTCTGAATTAGAGCATGTGGCTGTGTCAAAATGAAGCCTTAAACAAAGTAAAGAACAGTAGTATGTGTCTGATTAAATTTACTCTAGTCTCCTTTGTGTCCTTGCTGTTCTCTAGAAAGGCCAATTACCTATATGAGAAAGTGAACATTTCACTACTGAAGGCCAATATAAGGCCTTATTTCTCCAACTTAGTCATGGTGGAATACATATGTTACAGTTTTGGCTGCCAGAAATTGTTCTTTTCAAAATAAGCAATTGATGAATATTGCAGTTATTTCAGGGGATATTTAGTCTTCACTGATGATTAAGAAAGTGTTCTAAAAATGTCCTGTACTGGAGGCTCCTTTCTGTATGAAGCCTAGTCCAGTGAGCTGCTGACTGTCCTCAGTTGCTGCCAAATTAATTACCTCTTAGGAGTATTGAACAAGTCCCTCACTGCACTTACAGTCATGAATCACTTGGGAAATACCTTTTTGAATAGCCAGCAACTCTCCTTAATTTACCAAAACCACTTGGACACCCTGTTAATTTTATTTAACACACACTGGTAGAGCAAGGAAAGTGACTGAATTCTGTGGGTTGCTCAGATTTTCTCATTTGTATGTTATCCAACCTGTGTTCATTTATCTTGCTTGGGCTCTACATTTCAACGAGCAAAGTCTTCTTCTGAGGTCTTTTTCTTTCCTATGTTCTTCTCTCTTTATTTCCTTCTTCTTTTCCTGATGTCTTTCCTTGTCATTTTACACAGTGCACCCTAGCAGCCAAGAGGTCATTTTTGGGTGCATTAAACACAGCATAGGCAGCTGGTAAAAAGAGGTAATTAAAGCCACTCCTACGGGGAGAGGCTGAGAGAGTTGGGACTGTTCAGCCTGGGAAAGGTAAAGCTTAGAGGGAATCTTATCAATGTATGTAAATACCTGACAGGAGTGTGAAAAGAAAATGGAGATAGACTCTTTTCAGTGGTGCCAAGTGCCAGGCAACCTGTGGGTGTCCCTGCTTGAGAAGAGGGTTTGGACCAGACGACTTCCAGACATCCCTTCTAATTCCAACCATTCTGTGATTATTCCACTATATTCAGAGTTGTTGCAACCTTACCCTGAATATTATGTACAGTTCTGGGCTCCACAATATAGAAAGGATGTTAAGGTACTTGAATGCATCCAGAAGAGGTCAATAATGCTGGTAAGAGGGCTGGAAGGCATGTCCTGTGGGGAGAGGCTGAGGACACTTGGCTTATCTAGTTTGGAGAAAAGGAGGTCAAGAGGTGAACTCCTAAGGGGGAAAGGTGCCTGTCTCTTCTCTGTAGTAATAAAAAAATAAAATAAAATGTGAGGGTGGTCAAAAACAGGAACAAACTTCCTAGTGAGGTGATTGATGTTCCATGCCTGTCAGTGTTCAGGAGGCATTTTAACTTTTGGTTAACTCCAAGGTGGTCAGGCAGTCAGACTTGATCTTTGTAGGTCTCTTACAACTATCCTATCCTATCCTATCCTATCCTATCCTATCCTATCCTATCCTATCCTATCCTATCCTATCCTATCCTATCCTATCCTATCCCTATTTTTTTTTTAATTTCTTCCTTTTTCCATGTCTCTATTCATCAAAAAGGAAGTTTTGTGTCCGCTTTCTTGTCTTCTCCATTCTTTCCAGTTTCTCAGTTATGGATTTCCATGGTATCTTTTTCCTACTCCCTTCATTTTTTTTTTTTATTCTTCTTTCTTTTGCTTTTTATATTTACCACATCCTTTTGCTACTGACATCTCCATAGGCTGTCTTGTATTTGATCATCTACTCACATTTTCATGCAGCTAATCTTTCTACTACTTTAAACCTACAGACTTACTTTCTGGCTTTTGTGTGTGTGTGTTTGTGTGTGCATGCACACCCTGAGATTCACTTTAGTATCACTTTATGTGCAAGATAAACTACAAAATTGTTCCCAAATTATATATATATATATGTAGAACAAACAAACAAACAAAACAAAGAGCAACACTGAGGTTCTAACACATATTCCAACATGTCAGGATCCCACCTTATATATTGCTACCATTAATATCCTTTTCTACACAGGAAAGAAAACCTCACATGAAAGTTATTATGGAGGCTTCGACAAATACTCTGAAAAAATGACTAGTTAGTGGCACAGAGATAAAAGAGAAATGTAAGCCAGCTTTAAAAACTAATTGGATTGTTTTATGGGGTAAAATAACTGATTAGGTAAGGATAGTATGTCAAATTTCATCTATTTGGAATTCAGTGAAATAGAAATTTTGTCATGAGGGAATGATTAGCAACAGTGAAGAGGACAAATAGAAGAGAGAGGCAGGAAAAATTGGCTGACCTGGCATAGGCATAGTGGATTGCCTTGTTTATGATTACAAACAAGATTAGGATGTTATGCCAGTTATGATAATAATTATTTTTGTATGTCACGTTTTGAATACAGTATTGTATTAGACAATCAGAATATGAAAGTATGTATGGCAATTTGATGCAGTTATCAAAAAAGTTCAAATCCAATCTTTGTGATATTCCAAATATTCCAAAGAATATTACCCAAATATTTCTACTCTATGTAGGAAAGAATTAATAGCAAAGATCTACCTTACCAAATCATTGTGCTCAAATCTGATCAGCAAAGTTGAAGAAAGATTAATTTAAAGATAGAATCAATCTGGCTTGGCTGATACAGTGGGAAGCATCTCTCTTGCTAGAACACACTGAAAGGGCTTGGTCTGCTGTGATTCAGTGAAGGGTGAAATAAAATGTGATCACTTTTTTTTTTTCCATAACAATTATAAGGGCCATATATCTGGGGTATGAGTAGGAGAGAGAAATAAGAGACATGTTTGTATGAAAACAATCACATACTGAGCACATATGAATCAAGAACATACATATGGTAGAATAATTATATTTTAATTAGCACTATGAAAAGAAATAGAAAGGATTAGAAACCATTGGTTTTAAGAAGAAATTTGTTACATTCTGCACAGGCTTTTGTAATATGACAGGGAACAGTATTTGCTGACCTGAGAGGTCCTGTCCAGTTCAATATCTTCACGTATACTGTAAGCTAATACAATACTTTTCCCAAAAGCTGTAGATTTATTTTCCTTACTGCAGATCAGAGCCATGATAGATTACTTCATATTGTTCATCCAGTTTGTATTGCATCACCAATTTTATAGAGGCAAAGACTGAAGTGTGAGCTGACTTTTGAAAAAAGCCTGGTGTTCAAAGTGCTTTATACCTTAAATACAATGTCCACTGTGCCTTAGGAGCAAAGTAGCATATTACCACTGGCCTGTATATGCAGAGTATTTCCATAAATCATAGAATCATGGAATAGTTTGGGTTGGAAGAGACCTTAAAAATCTTTAAGTTCTACCATCCATACCATGGGCTGGGATACCCCACACAAGATCAGGTTGCCTAAAGCCCCATCCATCCTGTTGAACACCTCCAGGGATGGGGCATCCACAGCTTCACTGGATTCAACTTGTTCTAGTACCTTACTGCCCTCTGAGTGAAGAATAATTTTGACATTTATTCTGTCCTTGCTCTTTACAAAGAACTGTCAAGGGAGAAAAGTAACATGAAAACGACAATCTTAGAGGCTAAAAATTTTGGTTGATCATTTTACTTCTCTACATAGATATCAAATCCAAATGATATCCTCAGAAAATCCAGTGATGGAAACATTGCATAACTCTAAAATTCATTGCTCAGCTATCTTTTGTTATATAGTTTCAGGCATATAAATGAGAAACTATTCCAAAGCAATATAACTATATATGAACATATTAAAATAAATATGTCAGGATAAATAACTGTATATTCTTAAACATGTGCATCAACCATACACTCAATTCTTCTGTATAAACTCCTGGCTACTGAGAACTCTGAAAAATCATGAAAGATCCTCAGAAACTGCAAAAGAAAGATAAAGATCTGCATTTTTTTCTTATAATACCATTTTGACAATGGATTCAAAATAAAAACTCCTACTTAGCTCCACAATATAAATGAGATGTTCCCATGTAGAAGAGGTAATGAGGGATAGAAAGAATTTCGATGGAAATGAAAAAAAATACTCATAATCAGGTAATATTTTATTTATTTATTTATTTATTTATTTATTTTCCGACTACAGCCTTCTGAGATTTGAGTTCAAAATGTTTCTATCTCCCAAAAGTGATATTACTGAATGCATGATCTCTTACAACACTATAAATAGGAATGAATGAATTTTTGTAAAGGAAGTGAAAACAGGTTTCTTCTTTATCTCTTATACTCAACTGCTTCTTTATGTTATCTAGGTATGGATGTTGTGAAAGGATTGATTCAGACCTCTAGCCTTGATATTCTGCTCTAGAGCTAACACAATTTACATTCCTTAAGTATTCTGGTATTCGGAAGTATTCTGGTCCTTTTTGTTCCAGATTTGTTGCAGGGAGTCAGAAAAGAGCTACAAAGCTGCTTTGGAAATACAAATGATGTCAACGTGGTGGAAAGACAGGGTGAGATGGAGATAGAAAGAGATTTAAATTGCTTTTTTCTCCCTATTATATTCAGGCCAGATCACTACTTTCTCTGATGACTCATGCTCTGTGTAAAATTACTTGCAAAAGGAAGAAGTCCACTAAGTTGTATTTACATACATCTCACATTAATCCTCATCTCATTAATGTTCTGAAAAGTACCTTCTTGCTCAGGCTCAACCCACGGTTAATTCTCATGATTCTAGATGGTTCTTCATTCTTCTTAAAATTGTTTTAACGAGAAAAATGAAAGTCTGAAGACTCTCAGCTATAGGTTTTCCTACATTCTCATGCATATCCAAAAATAGCGAATGTTTATACAAAACACACTAGAGCTCTTTGAAAATACCTTATTTTATTCAAATGAGCTACCCCAGGAATAACAAGTTTTGTAAGCACATTAGCATGTTATGATGCCTAGGGTCATTTCTGTTGCTTGGACCCTTTTCTGAAGCTAAGTCTCTGGCTATAACATGATGATAACCACAGTTTCCTACTTGCAGTTATGCTTCTGTAGCTGAATCTAGTAGGGATTTTGAGGGTATTAGATATTTTCATGCTGAGGCCAAGTGAGTGCTAAGGAAAAATCTGTTATTTATTTCTGCTGTGAGACTTTCTAAATATTCCAATGGTAGAAAGGTCCAATATGTTGTGAGCTGTATAAACACCTCATAGAAGGTTAGATCAAAGACTATTTAGACCATATATTTGCATAAAGGGAATTTGTTATGACTTTTGTGTACTTACCTCTCTGCAATTTCTTTCTAGACATAAACTGAGAAAGTCTATTCTTTTTCAGAACCACTCACTGTTTCTGGTTATTTTGTAAGCTTACAGAGATGTGTCTTTTGCTAAGGTGACCTGATTTGCATCCTCACTAAAAATTGCATTCAAGCAGCATCACCTCAGAGGAGAATAGGGAATGGCATGTTATCACCTCCACAGTTGTGTATCATCAGGTCAAGGTTGAAGCATGCCAGAGGGAAAATGCATTTGACTGCTGCTTGCACTTTGTTTTCTTTGTGACTGCATAAAAGGACTTCAGTCTCCAGAGATATAATTATAGCGACTTTCACAGGCACTAAATCTGTGCACACAAAGATGGCATACAGAACAAAAAGCTACAAAGAGAAAAAGACAAACCTTGGGATTTTGGTCTAATTTCTTGACCCTAGTGGGGAGACCTCTGTGCTAAAAGGCTGTGAAAAAACTCCAGGTTCTGTATACCTTTCATTTTTGTCAGACATAATTGGCATTTGGGAGGATATGCAGCACAGTAGTTAGAAACCATTTGCCAATAACCAAAGCATTTGCATTTATAACCAAAGCTTATTTATAACCATACAGGCCAATGGTTGGTCTCTATCAAAAAGTATCAAACTAGAATTAGCAGCCTGGAGCTGAAATGTTAATCTTTCCCTTGTAAATATCCTAGGACTTCTCACTCTGTATTACAGCTTAAATTAATATAAAAGTTGTTACAATGAACACAACATATCAGTGAGCTAAGAGCTTTTATTCAACTGTCTAAAACAATAGATGAGGAAACCTCTGAAAGATGTGGCTTTCACCTCTGACAATTTACTAAGTCAAAAAAACAAAAAACAAAAAACACCACTGTACATTCATATCATAGTAATAAATGTACAACAAATTAAAAGACAACATAGCTTATTAGAAAGCATGCAGATGCCATTTTAAATGCTTTCAACAATAACAATATTATTCCTAGACTTTCAGCAACTTGAAGACAATGGGTAATCTACTGTGTAATAACAATGTTGAAATACTGTATTTATTCCTGTACATTTCATCATGATAAAGCATTCAGTACAAAGGCTTCCAGCTAAGAAAAACCAAATCCTCTCAGTGTAGAGAAAATATGGCCTTTTATGTTAAGATTAATACTATCTTTAAGAGGCAAACAACATTACCAAGGATCTGCCTTTGATATGCAATTCATCATACATTTTAAAGAACTCATGTTCATTATTTAGCTGTTTTATTCTGCTGACGAAAAATATAATTAGGCAAAGATGCTGCATAATTGGTAACAGCTACCTGCTTTTGTAATGTTTACTTCAATGATAAAACATATATATTTGTAGAAAAAATTATTTACCTTAAAAGCATCGCACTGCTTGAAGCATCAGCATTAACAAGACTGGCAATAAATATTAGAACGATGATAAACTTTTCAAAGCCTTTGGTGACCTGTTTTCTTTATATGTGAGAAAGCTGTGGCAACTGTTCACTGCTAAGGTAATTTAAATAAAATTTAGATAAACTAAAATAGATCCTAAGAATGTCATATTGAATAAACTTTCTGGATTACTCAGTTACAGTATTCATAGTATTCAGCCTTCATCAGCACAGACTACTGGATGCAAAAAATTCTATGACTGGACAATTACAGAAGAATGTTTAGAATGATATTCTCTTCCTACCATATTTAATTAGTCATCAGTTTATGCCCTGAGGTATGAAGGCTTGAATTCTTATTATTGTATCCTACTTAATATTCACAGTTGTCAATATTTCTCAATCTTCATATCATAATTGAAGCTAAAATACCTCTTTAGCCATCTGTCTTGTGTTGACTATTAATTTTTGACAATGAGTATCATTGCTGGATAATGCACACTATAACAAAACATTTTAATTGATTGCTTTTAGATATGATTTTAGTTTAATTAAATATCCATTTTTCTTAATTAGGAAAGGACAACACCAACCTTCCTTCATACCTTTAAGAAGCTCCTCCTAGTTCATTTGCACCCATGCCTGAGTGAAGTAGATTTTTCAGTTTGTCTTGGATTTTAACATTTCTCCTATTTAAGCCTTTCCATCAGATGGCTATTTTCACTATTTATGTCCTACCTTTTCCATATCTCTCACTTTTTTTTTTTCTGTTATTTCCTGAAATCCTAACATTAAACCAGAATACCCTAGAGGTGAATATTCTCTGATTTAGTTTATGCTTTGAAAATTAAAACGTTGAGGTGACATCTCAGTTTTGTATTTCAAAACATTTTGTTTTAGTCACTGACATGGGCTGATGAATCCTGCAAGCCTGAAAAAGGCAAGGAGCTCCCTTCTCTTAGGTCCAACCAGTATCAAGGCCAAGCACATTTCTAAACAGGCACACACACTATATACTACATGTATACATACACACATGGATGGCCATGCAGATCTGTCTAGACAGAAACCACTCGGCATTCATACAAATAATAAATGACAACAAGAGTTTCATCCTGGTCCCCTCTCTGAATGGTTAACTTTAGGTTATGTTGGTGGGAAATATAAAAATGTATGTGTATAATGTACAATATGTACAATGACTGGCTTTAGACATTCAGTCTACCTAGTAGCTGGTCCCTGGATCCTTGCTCTCCACAGTTGCCTCACACCCAGAGAAAAACACACATGCACAAATAGGTGTTCTAGCCAATTTCTCAAACCCCAATGTCCCCAGCAGTTGCCCTGGACTACCTGGTCCCACCAGTACTGAATTCCTGCTGTCTCACTCCAACTGAGACAAACACACCCCTGGATTCTAGGTCACTTTACCTACTTACTGGCTAGTTTAGCTTGATATTTGCTAGTGATCACACACTGGTGCACACATCATTAACTTTCTCCACTTGCTGGCACCACAGACACACAAGCCCTGTGATGCATGATCTGACTACATCTCCTAGACCTCCATTCACACAAGCACATTCATAAAGAGCCCCTTCAACCAGAAAACAAAACGAAGCAAAACAAACAAAAAATCAATCAAACAAAAACAGTTAGAAATGGAATTTAATGAGAAGACAGGGCAGACCATCAGGTGCAGGGGAGGTACAGGGCATGACTAGATGAACACACTGACCAGTACATGTAACTGACCCCTTTTATCTCTTTAACCCTCTATTTTCCTGTGTTTGTTCATCCTTCAACCACATAGATCCCTCTCTTTCCCCACTTGTGGTTACTTCCCTCAACAGCCCATAACATGCCTTGTGCAATCTCAAAATGTTCATCCTTCCAACCCATAGTAAGTACTACACTTAAGTAAGCAAGCACTATGTTATTTGGGTTCCCTCACCTTCTCCTTTTTGTGAGTGGATATCGGATGTGTATGTCATAACCTACTAACCACTCGTTTACATGGATGAGGGGCATTGTTGGAGCTGTCAGCAATGATACCCAAGTGTCTTTCCTAAGTTCTTTCCATTATTTAAAGCATAGCCATGTACATAAATAAAGTCATTAATTTCTGAAAATCTGCCAGTCAGAGGTGGAATTGCTAATACTTATGGCCAGAATTAGCCATAGATCCAAAATAACTGGTAATAATACAAACATCTGATAAGTCATCTGCCAGGTAAATATGATTCTGGAGTGTGTATTTTAGCTCAGTGTGCTAGAATATTAATTCATATTAACATGTATTAGAGAGCTGTGTGTTAGTTCTCCTGTAACACTTAGACAATTTATTCCAGATACTTAAAAAGAAAAAAGAGAGTTTAAATATAACTCCTCTAACTCAGGTAAGAGTACCAATCATTCTACATTTTATCTTGTTATAAGATATATATATATACATAATTTAAATATATAAATACACACACGTGTACACATATATGTATACAAATTATGTATACAGATACGTAATTTATACATAAAAAAGTCAAATTTTCAGGTCCAGTTTACTTTCACCATTTAACATTTGCTTGGGGTTAATAATGCTTTTGGTTGTAGTTGACGTTAGACCAGCTTCTTTATCTGAAAACCATTATGCCCTTCTGGTAATAACAATTATGTTGGGAAGTTTGGAACATTTGTATGTACATGACAAGGAATTTTTTTGTTTCTTTGTTTTTGTTTATATCCTAAGAACACACTGAAAGACAGGTCCTTGCATGTTGCACTTAATCCGCTGCAGGTATCAGATATCACACAATAGCCACTGAGAAGCTTAGGTTTTTTTTTTTTTGAATTGATGGTTAGTGTTGTCATAGCTGACTAGTTTGATGAAATGATGGGATTTTCAGAGTCTAAATTTAATTTTCTATGACCCTGGGATGGGACAGTTGTAAGGGTTGTGAAAAGAAATAGAAAGCCCGAGTTTTAGGCTGTAGAAATTTCTCTTTTCTGAGATTAAAGATTATTTTCTGAAAATAAATGTTTTTCAGTTTTAGCTTGGCATGTGCTTTTTTTTTTTATATTTTTTTTTCTTTCCTTTTTTTTTTTTTTTTTTTTTTCCAAGCAGCTTTCTGTAATTTATCAGTTAATACATTATGTTATAATTTAGCTGGTTACTCATGGTCATTTTGTAAAATTATGAGCCTGGGAGGGTTCCACTTTGAGAGATGAAGTTATTGATTAAATACCTTATGTGATAATATTTTTAAATAACCACTTTTCCAGACCCAGGACACACTTGTGACAGAGCATAGTGCCCACAGTGGACATTTTATTTCTTATTTCTATTTATTTGTTTCTAGTTAATAGCTAGCTCTTTTCTTCAGAGCATAGAACAGCAGTGAAGTTGTATTGCTAACTAGCTTTATGTTGGAGTCAGCTGGAGTTACTTTAAAGACCATATGGCCTTCTCCTGGGAAACTCATCAGTAGAAAATTACAGTTAACAGCATAAGGAAAAGTTTTCAAGATGGACAACAACAGACAATCCAATTTTCACTTTTAAATGAAATATCTTGAAAATGTATTTTCCCCAGGTTCTACATATTAGTAGTAGAGAGATCTAGTGCTTGCTTGATTTCATAACAAAGATATTTATCAACATTTAGTATCAAGAGAAGCTGTCATATGTTCTGCTAATTTTCCTCCCTGTTCCATGGTAAATGTGGTCCCCTTAGGCAAGTTGGCAGTCCTATATGCTTCAAAAGGTAGCAAAAAAGTGACTCTCATCTGCCAAGAGATTTAAACAGGTGGCTGTTTGCCTTTGCTTATCCCTTGCTGTAGAAAATACCTTAGAATGGTTCTATAACATTGTTTCACTGAAGGATGTGACTTACATTTCTAGCTACTAGTGTGTGAGTTTTGGTGCAGTGAGAAGAACATAGTGGAGTTTAAAATTCCTCAGACTGAAAACTTGAAATGTGTTCATTCACTTATGAAAAATGTCTGAAATAAATTATATGAACTAGTCCATTAGCAAATTCATTGACATATTTTTGGATCAAAATACATGTATATTAATTTTCTTTGCCAAACATGTTAAAAAATAATATAGCAACATGGACAGCAAACTAGGTCCTCTCAGATGTTCCTTAGACTTTTCCAGCATTATTTGTTGGGCTGTTTACAGAGGCTTGTTTGCTTAGAAGACATTATTTGTACAGTTAATGTCAAAGCAAATAAGCGGGAAGAAATACACTGTCTGCAGAGTACTTTAATGTATATTTTATCTTTTTCTACTGATTTGAAACAGTTGTAGATACCAAGCACGTTTATTTTATATTCTCTGATTAGTCAGATGGTAAGTTCATTTGTCAGGTATGCTGAATGAAATTAAACGAACACCAAAAAGATGTGCTAACATCAGAAGTGATAGTGAAAAAGATAACAGTAGCAAAAAAAAAAAAAAAACAAAACAAACAAAAAAAAACCCTGCTGCATTATTCTTTCATATTATACTAGACTACTTTTTTTACTGAGGTCAGTCTTGCTATCACTGAATTCCATGGAAAGTCTTCAGCTGATCTCACTGGGAGAAGGGTGAGACCTTAGCTACTCAGAATAATTGGTCTTAGAGGTTTACTGTTTATTATTATTATTATTATTATTATTTTGCAGTTGAAAGATTGTTTAAGGAACAAACAGCAAAGGCTTTTGCAGTACCAAATAAGTACAAGCTGGGAAGAGATATTTGCAGTAATTTGATAGGAGATGTTTTAGGATGGAGTGAGGTGTGTGTCTGAGGTCTGCTAAGCTTTTTGGTAGGAATGGTTTTGTGTACATATTTGGAAAGACAGAGTATTATTCAATGACAGACTTATGGGAATAAATGAAAGTGCAGTGTCTGAGGAATTAAGGGTTGTTCAGGGAGTGATGTCACAAGTAGGAGAGTAGAATGGGAAAAGAATGAGAAGAGAAAAGAAAGGGAAGAGAAGGTATAGCTATGAAAGATTAAAGATATATAAATAATAAAGGGACCAAGTGAAGAGACAGCAGAAAACAGGTGAAAAACCATGACAGAATGGGAAAAAATGCAATCTAAGAGGAAAGGAAAGGAAAGGAAAGGAAAGGAAAGGAAAGGAAAGGAAAGGAAAGGAAAGGAAAGGAAAGGAAAGGAAAGGAAAGGAAAGGAAAGGAAAGGAAAGGAAAGGAAAGGAAAGGAAAGGAAAAAAGAAAAAAGAAAAAAGAAAAAAGAAAAAAGAAAAAAGAAAAAAGAAAAAAGAAAAAAGAAAGAAAAAAGAAAAAAGAAGGAGCACAAGAGTCCAGATATATTTTAGCGGATGGCTCATTGACACAGTTTTCTTGCTGGTACACCTCTGCATTGTTTTAAAGAGATAGAGAACATCTTGGATGCAGTGCAGAAGCTTCTCTCTTCCTCGCATCACCAGATTATGGAATCCAGATCAGTAAGGTGGCTGCAGCTCTACCACGGAAGTGTTTGAGACAAGAGCACCATGGCAGAAGAACATGAAACATAGATCTCGTGGTGAATTTCATGCTCTGGTCAATGACATGGTCAGATGTGAACACTGAAGTTATTAAATAGTTATTCAATAAAATAAAATTTTCAGCATGTTTAAGCTGCTCAAAGTTCAAGATAACCATCCAGTAGGACAGCATGAATGGTGGTGTTATATGTCAAATCCTTTCATAAGTCAGAGTACCAAGCAGTA